>NC_049204.1:6220089-6287589 GCF_013347855.1 Anguilla anguilla | reverse complement strand
AAACTGGTTTAGTGCGAAAGTTCCCTGTGAAATTTGCATTGTTTTGGTCGGGGCAGGAAATGGCTGTGGCTGGGCGGCTCTCTCTGGGGAGTATCCAGGGGGTTGGTTGTCGTGTCAGAAGTCGGCGGTTGAAGCGCCGTCTTTGGTAGGGGGGGAGGGTGAGTGATGCGTACGGTTGACTTGCGTTCCTTGCGTACTCATGTATGCGGTATAGCACTGTGTGATGGGCCAATGGGCATGTAGATCAGTACCGCTGAACACTCTGAAATGGCAAGTTTTCTTTCGTTTCAATAACTTAAAAAAAAATATTTAAAAAAAAAATATATATATTATATATAATAATCAATATATTTTTTATTTTTTGTGAGGAATGGCGAATAATGCCTGAGACCTAGGACTAAGCTTGTTACGTGTAGTGAGTTTCTTTGTTCCGTTTTGCCAGTCTACTGTCTTGATTGGGCGCTGTGGTCAGCGCTGACCGCTCTGCACAAAATCCATCATGACAAACCCAGAGCTGGCTGGTCCACAGCTTCGGTAACGCGTGCAAAAAGCAGATCTGAAGGTGAACTGAATCTCAGCGTGACGTACCTTGAGATGACATATAACCTGACGTGACGTAACGCGACGTGCGGAGACGGTCTCCGGACGCAAAGCAGCGGTGCGCGGCGAGGGCCGTCCTGTTTTGGGATTTCCCACCAGCCTCTGCTCTCGATTATTTATGTAACCCAGGCATTTATTTGATCTGATATTCGTGATGAAGCTGCAGCTGCATGGATGCGGAGCGAAAACTTTTTTTATTTTTTGCCATTTTTTTTCTCCCATTTTCTCCTCAATTTAGTCGTTATACCAATTCCCCGTGTGTATCACGGTCCTGGTCTCTGCGCTATCCTCTGTCAGTCTGGGGAAGGGTGTAGACTACCACATGCCTCCTCCGATACATGTGGAGTCGCCAGCCGCTTCTTTTTTCACCTGACAGCGAGGAGTTTCACTGGGAGAGCGTAACGCGTGCAGAGGTTCACGCTATCTCCCCCAGATCCCCCTCCCTGCTGAACAGGCGCCCCGACCAACCAGTAGGAGTCGCTAATGCAACAATCAGGACTCATACCCTCACCGGCTTCCCACCCGCGAACACAGCCAATTGTGGTCGTAGGACCAAGCCGGAGGTACCGCTGCCTGAACCCGGTACTCTGCAGTGATAGGCGAGCACTTATACCTCTACACCACCCAGACGGCCCTCAAAAACATTTTAAATAATGGGCTGTACCCTAAACCAGCAGATCCTCCAGGAATGGAGGTGTGCACCCCTGACTTAAGGGTGTGGGGAACACGCATTTTTCACCTTTTATTGTGGTTTATGGGTGCCTTCGATTCTTAATTCATGTTCTACCCCAGTTTGCTTTTGCCGTAGTGAACTTTGCTTCACATCAGAGATCTGTCGGTTAGTCTCCCCGTGTGATAATGGCTCGTGTAAGATGGTAAATGGACTGCATTTATATAGCGCTTTTATCCAAAGCGCTTTACAGTTGATGCCTCTCATTCACCGGAGCAGTTAGGGGTTAGGTGTCTTGCTCAGGGACACTTCGACACGCCCAGGGCGGGGATCGAACCAGCAACCCTCCAACTGCCAGACAAGCACTCTTACCTCCTGAGCTATGTCGCCCCAGAATGTGTGTTTTACTACTGCCGGATGCCTGTTTCATTGACTAGGTTTCAGCTGAAGGTAAATGTCACTGAAACATTCGCTGTGTGGGCGGTGAGTTATTAATGCGTGACGATGGATTAACCACTGGCACCCCCTCTCACTGTTGTTCATGTTTATGTCCTTGGCTGTCCCGGGCCCGTGACATGAAGCTGGCTGGCGACTTTAGGCACCGTCCGATCTCCTTTAACCTCTTACCAAAGTCTCAGACCCGATCTCCTCCTCTTACCAACGTCTAAGACCCGATCTCCTCCTCTTACCAACGTCTAAGACCCGATCTCCTCCTCTTACCACAGCCTAAGACCCGATCTCCTTTAATCTCTTACCAAAGTCTCAGACCCGATCTCCTCCTCTTACCAAAGCCTAAGACCTGATCTCCTCCTCTTACCAAAGCCTAAGACCCGATCTCCTCCTCTTATCACAGCCTAAGACCCGATCTCCTCCTCTTACCACAGTCTAAGACCCGATCTCCTCCTCTTACCAAAGTCTAAGAGCCGATCTCCTCCTCTTACCACAGTCTAAGACCCGATCTCCTCCTCTTACCAAAGTCTAAGAGCCGATCTCCTTTAACCTCTTACCACAGTCTAAGACCCGATCTCCTCCTCTTACCACAGTCTAAGACCCGATCTCCTCCTCTTACCACAGTCTAAGACCCGATCTCCTCCTCTTACCAAAGCCTAAGAGACTGTTGTCACAGATGCAGTTGTTCGCTTCCAAAACCAGTGACCACGTTCTTTTAACGTCCGTTGATGTTGGCTTGAACTTCTAAAAGTGACAGTAACACAAAAAATTTTGTGTTTGTACCCGATTGGCTAATGTGGTTTGTGTATCGTTACATCGAGTGACCAAGCGTTGGGGGGGTGGGGGGGAAATCCAACTGCCAGGAAAAGGCGACAGCGTGACCGCAATTGGTTGCGGTTCATTTCAAAATCCTCAGTCGCCTTCCATTGGAAACAATGGAGGCGACAGCAATGACCGCGTCCCCGCTAGGCGGATGCTCAGAAATCTCTGATGAAGGTCTGGTTTATTCTGAGCTGCCCAGTGCGTTTGGAGCTTCTCTTTGCACTAAAGCCAAAGATACACACGGGGAATAAACTGTTTTGATAAGTCTTCGTTGTAAATTTACAGGGCTCCACACCTAACTTTTTTTTTTTTCTTCCATAGATCAGATTCCGAGGAGCACACTGATGCATCCCAAATAGTAGATGTGCACCTGAATTATTTTCCCTGTAGGCACACATCAATTTTTACGGGCCGTTGCTCCTAAAATGGGAGCACTGTAGAGCCCCGGTTTTATTTTAAGATATTTGCTTAACCCGTTGCCGTGATGTTTTGCTGAACTCGGCCATTCGAAACGTTTCTGTGGAAATTTCTTGGTCAGCGAGGCTGCCCATTGTTGAGGTGTGGCCCTTACCTCCGCTCCACTCCAGATGGCCCTGGGTTCTACGGAAACTGTACAGGCGGTCTGACGTTTCCAGCGAACACAAAGATTCTTGTGTTGCGGTCAGAATTTGGGTAAAATTGAATTTCACAGCATTCACCAGATTTCACGGGGGTGGGGGGGCGGGCTTTTCACGGTCTGTGTTACATTCCCCCCCCCCCCACCTCCGCGAATCGGGCGGGGCCTTATGTATTCTACAGCAACCGTCTACTCATCATATTAGATGTGTTTTAATTAGGAATGTAAATTGAAAATCCTTATGAATATGTATGTGGAAAAAGTAATTAATATGCACAATTAAATGTCACTGTCCCCTTTTCTCCCCCCCCCCCGCACACACTTTATTTCTCTCGGTGTTGTGTTTTTCCGTAGCCTATATTGGCCAATTTGATTTGTGGAAGTTTGCCTGTCCCTCTTCTGCCCTACCTACATTGTCCCTCTTCCCCACCCTTACTCAGATAGCTGATGACAATGCCATCCTGGGTGCTCACTACCTGCACATTTCCTGGGTGTCTAGTTCAGGCAGAACTCTGTGGTATCTGCTGCTATTGGAGCAGCTCTCCGCTCGCCTCGCTTCTTAATTGCCTGTGAGTTAATCACTCCGCACGAGTGTGGTAAACAATGTAGTCAGTGCATTAATTTCCTTTCAGAGGGCCGTGCATGTCTAATGCCACACCAATCTGAATGCGGAATGCATTAAAAAAAAATGCTTTTTTTTTTTTTTTGTTGTCAAAACGACCAGTTATGAAATGAGTCAAGCTTAAACCCTAATTGAATCTATTGGCAAGGATCTTGGAAATGGCTACAAGGCCGTATATTTTTGTGTATTTTTTTACTGACGGTGCCTTATTAGCATTTGGAACCGATTCGGGCTAGCCGCGGTACGCTGCCAGTGCAATGGCCGTGTTTCTGTGGCTTGTGCTCAAAGTCCCAAAGGCGGGAGAGGTAAAAAAAAAAAAAAAAAAGACGTCAGTCACTCGTCCATAGCCGCCATATTTTTTTGGCGCATTTCGTCGCGGTTTCGGCTCCGGGGGCGGACGCGAGCCTCTCGGCCGCCTGGCGACTTGGCGACGGCGGCTTTCGCGGAGAGGCGGGCGCCGGCGGTCGGAGAAACGGCGGCTGGCGTTCTCTCTCTACCGCGGCACGGCGAGCCGGCACCAGCTCCATAGATCACCGCTGTCACGGCGTATGTAGGAGCACGCACCGCTCTGTTACTCTCATCACTCATCCCCCCCCCCATCTCCCCCCCACCTCCCCCCCATATCCCCACAGTTGCTGATCTTGCTGAGCTCCCCCCCCTCCTCCTCCTCCCTCTTTTTTTAATTAGACAACAAAATCAAAGGCAAATATGAATATTCATAAGGTAGCCACATTAATATGCACAATTATGCAAATCAGTATGCAATTAAGCCTCTTCTCTCCAGAGAGTGACGGCAGTGCTAAAACAAGACGGGGAGGGGGGGAGAGGGGTTATTAGAAATTTCTGCTTCGCCGATCTTTAAAATGTTTTTTCCTCTCTTTTTCTGGCAATCTCTCCACGCACGAGGAGATAGAGACCCGGACGCACGGGGTTGAGTTTGCGTTCGGAACGCACGGGTTTGAGTTTGCGTACGGAACGCACGGGTTTGAGTTTGCGTACGGAACGCACGGGGTTGAGTTTGCGTACGGAACGCACGGGGTTGAGTTCGCGTACTGAACGCACGGGTTTGAGTTTGCGTACAGAGCGCACGGGTTTGAGTTTGCGTACGGAACACACGGGGTTGAGTTTGCGTACTGAACGCACGGGGTTGAGTTTGCGTACGGAACGCACGGGTTTGAGTTTGCGTACGGAACGCACGGGGTTGAGTTTGCGTACTGAACGCACGGGTTTGAGTTTGCGTACAGAGCGCACGGGTTTGAGTTTGCGTACGGAACGCACGGGTTTGAGTTTGCGTACGGAACGCACGGGTTTGAGTTTGCGCACAGAACGCACGGGGTTGAGTTTGCGTACAGAACGCACGGGGTTGAGTTTGCGTACAGAGCGCACGGGTTTGAGTTTGCGTACGGAACGCACGGGTTTGAGTTTGCGCACAGAACGCACGGGGTTGAGTTTGCGTACAGAACGCACGGGGTTGAGTTTGCGTACGCACCGCACACACGCGAGCGTGAGCACAGGCCTAAATGCGCACGCGCTTGTGGGGGGGACGACTGCGCTGCTCTCGACGCGGTCGAGGAGGTAGAAACGGAACCAGGAACGGGAGAGAGGAGAGGGGGAAACAGTCACACCCTGTAACTCTGCTTTTCGGCTGGCCTCCTCCCTGCACTCCCTGTCCTCAGGACCTCCGTGTCGGTGCACACGCGTGTGTGTGTGCGCGTGGGGAAAGCGTGTTCAGAGTGAAGACCGGCACGTCGTCATGGCTGCAGAAGTTCCTTTTTTAAACTCAGACCAGCGTGATGTAAAACAGTGCTGCAGTGCTACACTCAACTTTCTCTTTTTCTCCCCCCCCAATCCCCCCCCCACCCCTTTTTTTTTGTCTGCTCAGCAAAGCACAACCACCCCCTGATAGCTACCTTGAGAAAGGCATCTCGTCCCATCTCCCCCTGCAAAACAACTGCCTTTCTTGCTCATTAGCCGTCGCCTTTACGGCTTTTATGGTATCCGTGCGAATGATGGATGGGCGTAATGCGAAATGGAAATGATGACTTTGATGTGTGGAAGCCTCTTTGCAAAATGGACCCTTTTTTTTCTCTCTCTCTCCTCTCTGAGAAGGATCGATGTTTTTAAAAAACAAAAAAGAAAATAAAAGCGCAGCGAACATAAGGTTGCTGAAATTGATACGCGCCCTCGCTCCCGGGCTGCGGTTTCGCACACCTCGTGTGGGTCGTGTTACTGTGGACCCGCTCTGCCGCCCGGCCTCCGGCTGCCCGCCGCTGGGCGCGGCCCTTTCAGCGCCGGCCTGGGCAGTAAAGCGGGCATGAATGGGGCGTGGGCGGGGCCTCAGGAAGACGCCGGCGCGTTCGGTTGCCGGGGCCGAGTTAACAGAGCTAGCAAATCCCCCCCTCTATTGGTCAGTGGGAGTGTCTGTTGTTGCTATGCCGACCCCGCCTATCATCTGCATATCTGTTAGAATGTTTACTCCTCTTTCGCTCCTGTCCCTCTCCTGTCCCTCTCCTGTCCCGCTCCTGTCCCTCTCCTGTCCCCCTCCTGTCCCCCTCCTGTCCCTCTCCTGTCCCTCTCCTGTCCCGCTCCTGTCCCCCTCCTGTCCCCCTCCTGTCCCCCTCCTGTCCCTCTCCTGTCCCTCTCCTGTTCCTGTCGTCCTGTTCCTGTCCCACTCCTGTCCCTCTCCTGTCCCTCTCCTGTCCCGCTCCTGTCCCTCTCCTGTCCCTCACCTGTCCCTCTCCTGTCCCACTCCTGTCCCTCACCTGTCCCTCTCCTGTCCCGCTCCTGTCCCTCTCCTGTCCCTCTCCTGTCCCTCTCCTGTCCCATTCCTGTCCCTCTCCTGTCCAGCTCCTGTCCCTTTCCTGTCCCTCTCCTGTCCCTCTCCTGTCCCATTCCTGTCCCATTCCTGTCCCTCTCCTGTCCCTCTCCTGTCCCGTTCCTGTCCCTCTCCTGTCCCTCTCCTGTCCCTCTCCTGTCCCTCTCCTGTTCCTGTCGTCCTGTTCCTGTCCCACTCCTGTCCCACTCCTGTCCCGCTCCTGTCCCTCTCCTGTCCCTCTCCTGTTCCTGTCGTCCTGTTCCTGTCCTGCTCCTGTCCCTCTCCTGTCCCTCTCCTGTCCCTCTCCTGTCCCACTCCTGTCCCTCTCCTGTCCCCTCCTGTCCCTCTCCTGTCCCGTTCCTGTCGTCCCGTTCCTGTCCCGCTCCTGTCGTCCCGTTCCTGTCCCGCTCCTGTGCAGTTTTTGCGCTCGCATCTTTGCAGTGCTTGGGTCTTGACGGCGGGTCTCGTCGCCTCTGTTCCAGGTTTGGAGGAGCGTAGCGGGACCGGATCGTGGGGCCCCGGAGAGCAGAACAGCTCCTCCTCCTTCAATCAGGCACGGGTACGAGCTCCGGCCCGTCCGGCCACCGCCGAGCCGCTCCCGGGCGGGCCGCTGCCTGCGCTGCACTGCGGGCCGCACTGGTGCATTCAGCCTACAGTCCGAATGCTCTGTGCCTCTGACGGAGGGACACACCGGGGTTAATGACGAAAACCGTGACCTTGGCTTAGGGATGGGCGATGTATCGCGATGATGATGATTGAATGCAGTAACGGCCGTGGCCACCGTGTGGTGTAGTGCTATTTTCGTAGCCTTTTTCTCTTTAATTGACCCCTGATGCAGTTGTAAAGGAAAAACATCACCACTGTTATCTGTTGGGTGACTATAAGACAGCCAATCAGCTCCAAGGACTAGCTGACAGGACACATCACATGACCACATGGAAGCTGTACGTCCTTGGTGCTGATTGGCTTATCTCATCAACATCCAGTATATAACAGCTCTTATTTTCAGTTTGTTTTCTTTTCTTTTTTTTCCCTTCTCCTGAAGCATTTCACGTAGCCTTTTCAGTTTGGTTGTTTACTAACTGCTTCAGGTATAATTATGAAGAACAAGACGAAATGTAATGCAGCATATGGTGGCTACGACCGTTATTGAATTCGCTAATTATCTCGCCGCCCATCCCTACCTCGGCTACTGTCGTACACTTCCACATTACACAACACATGGGATGGACACCGTGGAATGGCCTAGGCCAGGGGTGCATAGCAAGGGCCAAATTCGTTTCAGGAGGGCGGCAGAAAATCCTGAAACGGATCCTTTACGCTCGGCCAGGGGTGCACAGCTCTGGTAATGGAGGGCTAGTCTGTGTGCCGGTTTTTATTCTGACCAGTTGCCTTAGTTTTAGTTTACTGACAGCTCTGTAAACTGCTTGTTCCCTCCTGCGCTTGAGCACAGCAAAAACTGTAGGTCTGAGGCTGTAACTGGTACTTATACAAAATGTAAGATCAAGGTATGATTGAGGTAATTAAAATCATACCTTGATCTTACATTTGTACAAGCACTAAGGTATATAAATAACTAAGATAATTGGTTGGAACAAAAAACCTGCACACGGACCTACCCCTGAGCTCTGTGCTCGGTTGTGCACCACTGGCTGAGCACAGAGCCATCATGGGTAACGTAGTTTGAAAGTGGTGGGTGTGTTTGCCGGTGTGTGATGGCGGGGCTGAGCCGAAAGCTCTGTGGGAGTGCGTGGTGTCGCGTGGCTCCTCATCTCTCCCCTCTCCCTCCGCAGGGCTACGGGGAGGGCTCCCACTACAGCGAGCACCAGGAGCTGGCCTCTTCCCCCTTCCTCACCTCAGGGATTGTCGGTAAGCTGCGGCCACTTCCATTAAAACATGGAAGCCGGTCTGGTGAAAGGATGAGATTTCGGTGGGTTTCAGAGTTGTGTAAAAGTCGCGGTGGGCTGGAGAGAGATAGTTAGGTTACAGAGAGAGAGAGAGTGTTGGGTCATTGAGGGAGAGAGAGTGTTGGGTTACAGAGAGCAAGTGTTGGATTATAGAGAGAGAGAGTTGGGTTATAGAGGGCGAGTGCTGGGTTAAAGCCATGGCTGGCTGGAGTGGGAGAGAGAGTTGGGTTATAGAGAGTGAGTGTTGGGTTAGAGAGAGAGACAGTTGGGTTATAGAGGGCGAGTGTTGAGTTATAGCCATGGCTGGCTGGAGTGGGAGAGAGAGTTGGGTTATGGAGAGAGACAGTTGGGTTATAGAGGGCGAGTGTTGGGTTATAGCCATGGCTGGCTGGAGTGGGAGAGCGCACGCCAGGAGCTCCTGAGGCTCAGCAGCCCGTGATATTGGGAGGGGGAGGGAGGTTAAGGGCACTCGAGCACAAACTCTCCCTGGGGGGGGACGGCTCTGGCCTGCAGCTTCCACCCAGCTCAGCAGGCTGGGGTGGGGGGGGCACTTTAATTACCTCTGTGCCATTTATAATGTGGCAATTTGTCATTGATTTCCTCTCACTCCATAAATGTAACACATACAATAGGCAGAACTCCATATGCTCACTCTACTTAACCCAACTGGATGAAATGCGGGGGGAACAAGACGTTTAGAAATTAATCAAAAATTCAATGTGTCAGATTCCTCTCGAGCTGCCACAACGGCCCCGTGGCGAAGGTTATAAATGCCCCTTATTAAACACAAAGGCGGTCCGTCGACGTGCAAACCTCCGTCGGCTCGCTGTCGCGGACGACGCCTGCTCCCAGACCCTGGGTGTGAAAATCAGTCTGTTCACTGCCTTTGAGCAAACTGGACTTTTTGGAATTGTTCATCTTAATGAAACAAATCCAGTCCAGTTTTGAGCGGTGGTTATTGTGCTTCTGTCATCCGCATTTGTGGTTTTCTTGCTGTTATCGGGGGAATGGACAGTTGATAGTAGTTTTACTGGCGACCGCCTGACCGCGTTATTTTTATTTCTTTTGTAGGTAAAAATGAAAGGGTACCTTACTCCTCCTTTGGGACTCAGGTAAGGGCAGAGACCACTTCTTTCAGTCCCTTTGATGTGCAAGCCACACGTCTCAGGCTATACATTACAGGCTACACGTATGCCCTTTATTTTTAGCTGAATGTATTTATTTGGTTGATAATGCACATGCGTGTGCGTATGTGCTTCTCCTTCATATTGAACGTGTGTGTCCTCCCCCACCCCTCCCCCTTGTTTGACCCCGCCCTGCTCTCTTTGTTCCCGCCCCCCCCCCCCCCCCCCCAGCCGGGTTTCCTGCCCAGCGACATGGCGATGCCCAGCCCCGACGCCATGTCCCCCTCCGGCCTCAAGTCCGGCTCGCAGTTCTACTCCTCGTATCCCGGCAACCCCCGCCGGCGGCCCTCGGAGGGGAACGTGGGTAAGCATCGCTCGGGGGTGGGGGTCACGCTCGCTGGCTGTACAGAGGAGGGTGTTTTTCGTAGAGATTCCCGAGCGTCCGGCCTGTAGTGGCTACAGCTCGAGTCTGTGGTGAGCTCACAAATCTGACCCCCCCCGTAGCAAGATGCAGTTTGCTGTCACATGTCCCAGGGAGGGAGGGATTTGATTGGCTGGTTATTCCCAGCTGGAGCATGCGATAGTGCAGTGGTCCTCCATCCTGGTCCTTCAGAGCCAAAGGGTCTGCTGCTTTTTTCTTTCCTTTTCTCCTTAATCAGCAACCAGTTTAGATGCAAACAAACGGGTGATGTGGTTTAACTGAGTTATCGGCTGCTGTAACTGATGAACCACTGTGCTACTCAAGTGTTGAGTGACATCAAACGGCAGCAGGCCCTGCGGCTCTCCAGCACCAGGACTGAGCACCACTGCCCTACTGACTCCTCTGACTGAGGACCACTGCCCTACTGACTCCTCTGACTGAGGACCACTGCCCTACTGACTCCTCTGACTGAGGACCACTGCCCTACTGACTCCTCTGACTGAGGACCACTGCCCCAGTGACTCCTCTGACTGAGGACCACTGCCCTACTGACTCCTCTGACTGAGCACCACTGCCCTACTGACTCCTCTGACTGAGCACCACTGCCCTACTGACTCCTCTGACTGAGGACCACTGCCCTAGTGACTCCTCTGCAGAGGTGGAAATCCAGGGGTCAGAAAGTAAAAGTCCTGCCATGTGTCTCATCCACCCAGGAACTCAGCCCAGCTGATTTCCCTGATTAGCTCTGCCTCCTGGCTGAGGAATTGTGCTAATTAGCAAATCCAGGTGATTGGAACGGAATACTGGGGAGGCCTTTTTTTTTTTTTGTTTTTTTTTTTACTTTCTGAGCCTGGATGTTCCACCCCTGCTCCTGTGGCCGGTGAGACTCCTGCAGCCAGCCAACCAGCGCGAGGCAGCCTGAGGGGCAGCTGTGTTAGCGTTCGCTGGCATGACTGTGTCTCCTCCACGGCCAGCAGACTGCAGAACGGTGTGATGTCTGGCCGTGTGTGTTCCAGAGGGCATGTGTGTGGCATGGGCCTACAGATACAAACCTGCCGTCCAAATTCAGAAAAGAAGGATTGCGGATAAAATTTAGAGAAAAAAAATGAATGGAATTTTAACAGAGCTGAGGATTATTATTTGAAGGGTGCTGTGTAACGTAGCGGTGTGATTTGTAGGGGAATTTGTTGATCTAACTGGCTTAAAATGTAAAGGCAGTACTTTGAAAGTTTGTCTTATTAAAAACACAATAAACACTCCTGCTGTTAATCTCCAAAAATAAAACTTGAGCTTCACACTGGTTGTGTTGACATGTTTCTTAGAGTTGAGGGACGCTACAGTGCAGTTAATTTTGGGCGCAGTCTAATGTCACCTTTTTAAAACAAAAATAAAAATAAGACTTCAAACGTGATGATGGGTGGTATTATGAATTTACATACTTAAAGTATGTTACCACATTACAGGCTTCCAGAAAATGATATTCTAATGGACGTTATGTATTTTTTTTTCTCCTAACAGAAACCCAGCCAAAAAAGATCCGGAAAGTTCCTCCTGGCCTGCCCTCCTCTGTGAGTGCCCCGCTCTCCTTAACCACCATTTTAGCTTCTTAGCTCTCCAGCATGGCAAGATGACAGTTGCACCCAACCTCCACCATTTCTGACTGTAGAGCCCTGACTAGTACAGCATTACTGCCGTGCCGTTTGGCTGTGAAACCCCATGGATGTGCGCGCTACCAGGTCAAACCAGCCTTATGTTTGGGTCTGTTGCAAAAGGGAAAGCTAGTTGATGCTCAGTTGTGCTGTATATTGCTTCGGGAGAACATCAGTTGATTTTTTAATTTTTTTATTGGTTCACTGATTCACTGATGGGTGGAGCCACAGTGAGCTGTCAATCATTGACTGGCTTTAGCCAATGAAAAGGTTTTTTGTGTCACGGCAAAACAGCGATTGGTTCACATCAGAGTTAGTGATAGCATATGCTAGCACTCCTCATTTATTTTATTTTTTTTGTTTTTTTAAGATTCATGAAGCCTCCCGTCTCTATATGTACATGCGTTCATAGACCGGGTTCTCTGTGCGGTTCTGGTACGTGTGTTCATGGACCGGGTTCTCTGTGCGGTTCTGGTACGTGTGTTTATGGACCGGGTTCTCTGTGCGGTTCTGGTACATGTGTTTATGGACCGGGTTCTCTGTGTGGTTGTGGTACACGTGTTGATGGACCGGGTTCTGTGTGTGGTTGTGGTACATGTGTTGATGGACAAGGTTGTGTGGTTGTGGTTCGCGTGACCGTGTCCTCCTGCCTCTTGGTCCCGGGTCTCTCTCTCCCCCCCTGTGTGTGACCCAGTTGTGACGCGCTGTGGCCCCAGACTGCTGTCTGTGTCTGAGACCAGATTAAGAGCAGCTAACGCCCCAGCGCTCTTCCTCCTCTGCCTCTTTAGCCAGAGAACTGGGCTTTAACCTCTTCCTGCAAATCCCCCTTCCCATCATCCCTCCATCTCACGCTCGCTCTCTCTCTCTCTCTCTCCCCCCCATCTCTGTCTCTCTCCCTCTCTCTCTCCCCCCTCACTCTCTTCCCTCTCCCCTTACTCTTTCTCTCTCTTCTTTCTCTCAATCTCTCCCCCCTCTCTCCCCTCACTCTTTCTCTCTCACTCTCTCTCTCCCCTTTCTCTCGACCACTTCCCCCCCCATCTCTCTCTCCTTCTCTCTCCCCCTCTCTCTCTCTCTCTCCCCTCTCTCTCACTCACTCTCACACACAGCTTGGCTCCTCTAATCTGCACAGTTATACCTGTGCATGGAGGCTGGCAATGCCTCAGAAATCCCTGGGCTAATATTCCGGGTATTCTCCGGCTGTAGCCCTGTAACGGGCCTCGTGTCGCGCAGCGTCTTCTTCGCAAGCCGACCTCCCGCTGATTTTTTTAGATTGGAACCGCGGCAACAGCCTTCATTCCACAAAAAAAATAAAATAAAATAAAATAAAGATAAAATAAACTACCCAGTACTTCTAGTTCTCTGACTGGGGTCACATCGTTCTGTGTGACCGAAGGCGTGTAAATGTTTCCTTCAGCTGTGGCTTCGGTGTGCGCCTCTCGCCGCGCTCCCTCCGGGTCCGCTGCAGTTTCCGCTCCCGCGCGCTGAACAGAAACCTGGAGAACGCCTAGCCCCCGTAGCGCCTGCTCGCTGTGGTAAAATGGAGACTTCTAGAGCACGGGCGCCTAAAACAGTCTGTCCTCCACCCGCCCCCCCCCCCCCCCCTTTTTAGATATTGGCTTTGGACCTCTCCCCCCTTTCTGTGTGCTACACGTAGGCTCCTGCCATCTTCTCCTTTTCATTCGCCACCTTTTTTTCTGTTGCTCATTTCTTTCTCCTCCATCTCTGTTAGGTCAGTCCCTCTATTTTTCTTCGCCCCCCCCCCCTTTCCCCCCCCCTCCCCCTCATTGAAACCTCTCTCACCCTGCTTCCCCTCCTCCTCCTCCTCCTCCCCTCCTCCCCTCCCTCCCTCCCTCCCTCCTCCTCTGTTCTCCCCATCCCCCTCTCCTAAGCCCAGCTGCCTGTGGAGTTGGACGGGGTCCAGGAGCGGGCAGATGGCTCTGTAATTAGAAGTGCATCTCTCCATTCCCTTCCCGCTTCTCCCTGTTAAATCACATTACAGGGAAAAAGTCAGCGGCGGATTTGCATTCTCTCGCGCTGTTTATGATTCCGTCTCCCCGTACGCGGGGGAGGGGTGGGGGGCGGTTGGATTTGGGGGGGGGTGGTGGGGGTCTGGTCTGCACGCAGCCCCGTGCCCCTGGGTCAGGGGTGTTTCGACGCCCCCGGCCACACTGAAGTGCGCAAAAGGGCCTCTGCGGTCCGGTCCGTTAGCCTTGGGGTTCACACCCCAATCAGAGCAGGGTTGCGCCGGCTAGCCACGCCTCCTGCAATACCAAACGCCTCCAGCGGTGGTGCTCCCGAGCCCGTCCTGCCCCGGCCGACGAAGCTGCTTTGATTTTAGCGATTTAGGGAAAGCTGCCCCCTCTGGATTCTCCGAGGGGGGCTTCGTGGCGCCTTGGCGCATTTCGGGTTTTGTTGGCGGGGACGCCATCCTTTTTTCCTGGTTTTTCCGGTCCAATCGGGGGAAATGGATTCTTTCCGAGGTTTCGGGCCGGAGGGCAGGGGGCTGGTCTCTTAAGCCGCGCACGCAGGGAATGCGACAGCTGATACCCGCGGAGAATGTGGGGCATGGGAGCCGAGCGGCGCTGGGCCCGGCCGAAGCGTTCGGGGTCAGGTAATCGCCATTTCCTGATTAATCAGGGGGAGACGAGGACAGATCGCTGGCCCCTCGCCGGAGCCCGGGGGTGGGGGGGGGGGGGGGTTCAAGCGCTTCTGCCCGTGGGGGGGGGCACCGCCGAGCGAGGGGCCCGAGGTGTGTTTCGATTGGCTTGGGGGGGGGGGGGGGGGAGGGGAGGGGGAGGGGGGGGGGGGGGGAGGAGGAAGCGCGTGCTGGGCGACGGGGATTGTGACAGCGGCGTGCTCCCAGCGTGGCGTGACCGCCGCTCGCCTCTCCCGCGCACGCTGGGCCTTGAGCTCCCGCTGCGAGCGCCACCACAGAGCAAGAGCGCTTCAGCGCTAGCGTACGCTAGAGAAGCACCACAGAGCAAGAGCGCTTCAGCGCTAGCGTACGCTAGAGAAGCACCACAGAGCAAGAGAGCTTTAGCGCTAGCGTACGCTAGAGAAACACCACAGAGCAAGAGCGCTTCAGCGCTAGCGTACGCTAGAGAAGCACCACAGAGCAAGAGAGCTTTAGCGCTAGCGTACGCTAGAGAAGCACCACAGAGCAAGAGAGCTTTAGCGCTAGCGTACGCTAGAGAAGCACCACAGAGCAAGAGCGCTTCAGCGCTAGCGTACGCTAGAGAAGCACCACAGAGCAAGAGCGCTTCAGCGCTAGCGTACGCTAGAGAAGCACCACAGAGCAAGAGAGCTTCAGCGCTAGCGTACGCTAGAGAAGCACCACAGAGCAAGAGCGCTTCAGCGCTAGCGTACGCTAGAGAAGCACCACAGAGCAAGAGCGCTTCAGCGCTAGCGTACACTAGAGAAGCACCACAGAGCAAGAACGCTTTAGCGCTAGCGTACGCTAGAGAAGCACCACAGAGCAAGAGCGCTTTAGCGCTAGCGTATGTTAGAGAAGCACCACAGAGCAAGAGCGCTTTAGCGCTAGCGTACGCTAGAGAAGCACCACAGAGCAAGAGCGCTTTAGCGCTAGCGTATGTTAGAGAAGCACCACAGAGCAAGAGCGCTTTAGCGCTAGCGTATGTTAGAGAAGCACCACAGAGCAAGAGCGCTTTAGCGTTGCGTATGCTAGAGAAGCACCACAGAGCAAGAGCGCTTCAGCGCTAGCGTACGCTAGAGAAGCACCACAGAGCAAGAGCGCTTTAGCGCTAGCGTACGCTAGAGAAGCACCACAGAGCAAGAGCGCTTTAGCGCTAGCGTATGTTAGAGAAGCACCACAGAGCAAGAGCGCTTTAATGCTAGCGTATGCTAGAGAAGCACCACAGAGCAAGAGAGCTTTAACGCAAACATACACCAGAGAAACGCCGCCGTTAATGCCTTTGTGAAGGGTTGTCTACACCTTGTACCACATATACCCTGCGTACATACACACACAAAAACCAAACACAGACGCACACAAAAATACGGCTGGTTTGATTGTGTAAAATCCCTTCAATTGGTCCCTCTCTTCTTGCAAAATAAACCGTCGTGCTATACGACCACAGCCACGTGCATATAATATAGATGATAAGTGTGTGTGTTATATTTTTATATGTGTAGGGATGTGAGATCTGTCGCTGAATGAGTCATCTTACACTTTGGCTGAAAGGACCCCATGTCAGTGTCTTGTAGCGCAGGGTGTTAGCGGTGGCGTTCGGCTGTGCTTGTTGCCCGGCGACCGTTACCGTGACGCTGCTTCCGGTGTCCCGCAGGTCTACGCCTCCGCCTCCAGCGAGGAGTACTCCCGGGACGGCGCCGGGTACCCCGCCCCCAAGCCCGGCACCGTGTACCCCGGCTCCTTCTACATGCAGGGTGAGTACCGCGCCTGGATCTGAGCGGGACGTCCCATCTGGGGGACTGAGGCTGAGTGGGACGTCCCGTCCCCGTCTGGGGGACTGAGGCTGAGCGGGACGTCCCGTCTGGGGGACTGAGCCTGAGCATCCTGTCCCGTCCCCGCCTGGGGGACTGAGCCTGAGTGGGACGTCCTGTCCCCGTCTGGGGGACTGAGCCTGAGCAGGACGTCCCGTCTGGGGCACTGAATCTGAGCATCCTGGGACGTCCCCGTCTGGGGGACTGAGGCTGAGCGGGACGTCCCATCTGGAGGACTGAGCCTGAGCATCCTGGGACGTCCCCGTCTGGGGGACTGACGTCCTCTGGTCCCAGTGCTGGATTTGGAGTTTGATTCAGAGTCGCGTGTTGAAATGAATTGGATTAAATGGACTAGTTAAATTTAAAATGATTATTCTTAATTTTGTTAATCTCTTCATTTTTCTGCTCACATTTTGCTTTACAGGTGATTTAGTGCATTTTTATTTGGCTAAAGAGAGGAAAAGATGTAAAAGAGAAGAGCCAAGTTCTATATTCTGTATCTGAGGATTGCCTGTCGTGTTTTACAGTCTGAATGAATTGGACTTCAGGCAGGTAGATGGGGGATAATAGGATTCTAATTGAGTCTGACAGTTGGATTGGCGTTGTTGTGGGAGAAGCAGCTGCTGAATGAAGAACAGGCCGGATTGGGACTGTTGCCGAGTGATTTTCGGTCGTGTTGGGCTCACCCTTCCTCCCCTTGTTGTGTTGCCAGAAGCCCTGCACCCCTCCCCAGACCCCTGGGGCCCCTCGGGGGCCCTGGGACAGCCGGGCTACTCGGCCATGCTGGGGAACTCCGCCCACATCAGCCAGCCCGGCCCCTTCACTGCCATCAACCCCCAGGACAGGATGGTGAGGACCGGCGTCTCCTTTTCCCGCCTTTTAACACTCATATTCCTCCCGAAAGACTGACCTGGGGTCAGGCGTGCCCTGTCCATATCACAGCCTGATCCATTATGTATGAACCCTTTAAGGTGTGACATCACAAACATGTGATTGGAATGTTAGCTTTCTTAACTGAACATTCTAGTGCTGATGTCACAATCGCTGCCGGTAACAGAAAGCAGCGGAGTTCTAGAACACCGACTTAAAATTCTGATTGAAACATTCCAAAGAACACGTTCTTCAAAGGGCTATAGGGGTAAAACTGATCCTAGGTCGGCTCTCTTGCATTGGGAATACGGGCTTAGGGCTCTTGAGCTGTTTATTCAAACCTGTTTGTTTGCATATTGGCAGAATGTACCGTTTATAAAACCGTGAATGAATGGGAGTACGTGTGCATACGATGTCAGGTGCCTTAGAATTTGTAGAAACTGTCACTGTCGGTAATTTGCGGAATGCTGCCGCTATGCAGGTGCGGACATGGACAATTTCACAATTGTTGATTGATGTGAATCTTCCTTTTAAAACATTTTTTTTTTTAAAGTGTTTCTCGCTGCGTGCGGAGACACTGTGTGTCTGCAGCTCACTCAGTGTGGCCCTCGGGCGGCCAGTTCAGTGGCTCTGACAGCAGCTCAGACATTTCAGGACCCGCGAGAATGATGTTGCTAATATTGAGTGCCTTGTTTTGTGCGCTTGCATGTGTGACTGCGGCCCCAGTTGCGGGCATGCGCTCTTCTGCGCATGCAGTAGCTGCAGCGGCTGCAGCATGCTTGTGCGCAGCTTTGTCCCTGGCGCGCGTGTGTATAATCCAGCTCTTCTCTCTCTCTCTCTCTGCCCTTTTCCCAGAAACGCCAACCCCTTCCTCTGTCCCCCCAGAACTACCCCCTCCACGGCAGCGAGGTCAACGGCAGCCTGCCCGCCGGCTTCCACTCCGGCTCGGGGGGGTACGGCGTGTCCGGCCACACGCCGCCCGTCAACGGCACGGACGCCATCATGGGTACGAGATAAAAACCATGCCGCCGCGCCCGCGTTTAACGCCGGCGCCCTGCCGCCATTTTATCTGAGGAAGGTCTGGTAGTCCGTGTGGCTCCCTCCTGTGTCTCTCGTAGAGAGGTTCATTTGCCTTGCACGTGCCCAGTTCAGTCTGGCAGCGTTTGCTGAAGGTGCATTTCAGAAGTGGATGAAAACGGAAGGCGAAGTTGCAGAATAAGAGAGCTGGAGGTCAGGTCTTTAAACTCTCTCCTTTCTCCCCCCCCCCCCCCCCCATTCCCCCCCCACAGCAAACCGAGGCTCCACGGCGGGGAGCTCAGGAGACGAGATCGGAAAGGCGTTAGCGTCGGTGAGTTTGCGCCGCGCCGCGCCGTCCCCCTGAGCCCGTGGAGCTAACGCTTCCCCCAGTCACACTGCTGTTCTGTGCTATTCCTACATCTATGCTCGAGTCTTCCTTCTTCATATCCTAACCTCGGCCATTATGAGCTGATAAGTCTCTAGTCTCTAATTGATGATGTAATCTTAGGGTTGTAGCTAGGTAAGCTGTTTATCTTAGTTGACTTAGTTATTGCACTCGTGCCTACTCAACTATTGCTCGTATTATTTGCACAGACTGCTTTGTTGCTGTTTTTGTTTGGGTTGATCAGACTAACCCACAGGGTTCAAGTTAAACTACGCGGTCACTCCCTGCACTTGGAACTGTACTTCTCTCTAGGGTTTTCAACACACTTGTTCCTGGTTGTGGTTATACACTTTGTTGTACGTCGCTCTGGATAAGAGCGTCTGCCAAATGCCTGTAATGTAATAAGGGGGAAAAACTGACCCAGGATCAGCTCACCTGCTCAGGAAGTACGAAAGCAGGTCGTGGTTCTCAGAGTTCGGCGTCTGCTTTCCTGTGTGCCAACTGTGCCCTCCTTCGCTGCAGATCTACCCATCGGACCACAACAGCAACAACTTCCCCTCCACCCCCTCCACTCCAGTGGGGTCCCCTCAGGGCATCGCAGGTATGGCGTGAGGGGGGGGCAGGGTCGGTGGGGGCGAGGAGGGGGGGGGTCTGTTCCATGCCAAGGGCAAGGTTTCGCGTGGGTCGGGTGTTAGGGCATCACAACCCTCAGGAGTTGCTGGGAAGGAGGTGCTGCTAATGCTGCATGATGTGAACCAACTGTGGTTCAACAGCACCACCTACTGTTCTGTGAGAGGAAATGCCTGTGTGCTCAAGTGTTTGTGTGAAGTATCAGAAGTCCTGTGTGAAATGTGTGCGGTGGCCAGGTTAGCTGTAGTAGGTAAACATGTGAAATTGCTCTAATTATCACAGCTCTGATGCTGGCATAACCTTCCTTTTTTTTTTTTTTAATTTAGTAATTTTTTTGCTCTTAAATTTGGCACCCAATGTGGTGTTGAGCACGTCAAAGTCCCGCCTCCAAATATGGAACGTCCAATCGCAAGCACGTTCGTGCGCGAATGCGATTTGGGAGAGTTCAGACATGACGTGTAATCCTCATGGATGTCTCTCTCTCTCTCACACTCCCTCTCTTTTTCTCTCTCTCTCTCTCTCTCCCTCTCTTTTCTCCAGCAGCTGCATCCCAGTGGCCCAGGTCATCCGGTCCTGCCGGCCTTTCCCCCAGCTACGAGGGGGGGCTCCACGCACTGGTAAGCAGGCCTGGGTCTTTGGGTTTGGGTTTGGGATGCTGTTAACCAGACCCTCAGAACGTATTGGATGGGTTTTTAAACACTCTCTGGAACACTTCCATTAGATTAATTGTCCACGTTTTACTAGACTGTCTTCTGCCAGTTGCCTTAGTTGTCTGTCTGTTACTGTGTTTGTGTTTGCGTGTGCATGTGCCCACGTGTGTGCACGTCTGTGTGTGTGTGTGTGTGCGCATGTGCACACGTGTGTGTGTGTGTGTGTGTGTGTGTGCGCGTGTGTGTGTGTGTGTGTTTGTGTTTGCGTGTGCATGTGCCCACGTGTGCACGTCTGTGTGTGTGTGTGTGTGTGTGTGTGTGTGTGTGTGTGTGTGTGTGTGTGTGCGCATGTGCGCACGTGTGTGTGTGTGTGTGTGTGTGTGCACGTGTGCGTGTGTGTTCACGCTTGTCCATGCCCTCTGCAGCAGAACAAGATGGAGGACCGTCTGGAGGAGGCCATCCACGTGCTGCGCAGCCACGCGGTTGGCTCGGACTCGGACATGCACAGCCTGCTGAGCGCGGCGTCCTCCGTGCACGGCCTGGGGGGGCTGGCACAGGCCTTCACCAACGCCGGCCTCGCCCTGAGCAACCGCCACCCCGCCATGGTGAGACCCGGAGACCCCCCCCCCCCCACTCCCCCCCGCAGGGTCAGCAGCTTTCAGCACTCCCACGTTCAGAACTCCTCAACACTCACACGTTCAGAACTCCTCAGTGTTCACACGTTCAGAACTCCTCAACACTCAGAGGTTCAGAACTCCTCAACACTCACACGTCCAGAACTCCTCAACACTCACACTTTCAGAACTCCTCAACACTCACACGTTCAGAACTCCTCAACACTCACACGTTCAGAACTCCTCAACACTCACACGTTCAGAACTCCTCAACACTCACACCTTCAGAACTCCTCAACACTCACACCTTCAGAACTCCTCAACACTCACACGTTCAGAACTCCTCAGTGTTCACACGTTCAGAACTCCTCAGAGGTTTCGAGCGATTCTGCCAGGATGTGAAGTGTGGACTCAGACTGAGGTCTGCAGTGTCGGCTGGTTTGGGCTGCGTTTCAGTACTTAAGTGATTCATTTATGTCTGACTGGCTGGAGAGTCACCACACCTCCTTTCCAAGGCCTTCATTTGTAATTGATTGAAAGGAAAGCGCACAGACACAGATGTACGTGCATGCACACGCGCACACACACACACACACGAATACACTCACACACACACACACACATGCGCACACACGCACACACGCAAATACACACACACACACACACACACACACGAATACACTCACACACACATGCGCACACACGCGCACACACAAATACACTCACACACACACATGTGCACACACGCACACACATACACACACACACATGCGCACACACGCACACACACACACACGCAAATACACACACACACACACGAATACACTCACACACACACACCCCACACACGCTGTGGCCCTCCTGGACTGTAGTTTGAGGTCCCTGCTTTAAACGGTCCCCTCTCTCTCTCTCTCTCTCTCCCTCCCTTGCCCCCCACAGATGGGCAGTCACCACGAGGACTCCGCGGGTCTCCCCGCCAACAGCGCGCTGGCGCACGGGCACCACGCCTCGGTCCCCGCCCCGCCCGGCGGCCAGCCCGAAGGCTTCACCAGTGAGTACCGCCGCCGCCGAGCCCCGCCAGCTTCACCGCGGCGCAGCGGGAGGACACACCTCAGCTCTGTCACTCACGTTTAAAGGGCAGCAGAGCGACCCCCTCTCTGAGGCGATGGTCAGGTCTGGGTCAAATACGTGTTTGTTTTGGATTCAAATACTTTTCTACGCTTTACTGAGCTTGTCTGGTGTATTGGAACCAATGAAATGCTCTCAAACCCCGCCTTCTGGTCATTTTGGCAGGCTCAGTTAGACCAGGCAAGATCAGTAGAGCACAGAAAAGTATTTGAATCCAAAACAAATCCGTATTTGACCCAGGTCTGGTGATGGTATTACTCCGCCTGCTTACAGTCCTCAGGTTTATTCCTGGTTCTGGAGGTGGAGAGCATTAAATTTGAGTACTTCTATTAGAGATGTGCCATAGAGGCCTGTGTTATGTCGTTTTTTTATATCTGTCTGGTGTAAGTTTTCTCTAGTACCTCACCTTCACCTGCTGTAATGTCCACAGTTTTGGATGCAGGTGAAGGCACGTTTGTCACCGTGTCACTGGTGGAGTGGCGAACAGTCGGCATTGAGTCTGTCCGTAGTTGGCCCTCGTGGTCGTGCGTGTAGCAGAACTGCGCTGATAAGGAGAAATCGTGTGAGCTGACCCTGTCCCCCCCCCCCCCCCCCCCTTTGTGACTCCGCCCCCCCCAGGCCTGCCAACAGGAGGCCTCGCCCGCTCCACACACTCCAGCAGCTCGGACATCAAGAGGGAGGACAAGGAGGACGATGAGAACTCCAACGCTGACAAGTCTGACGATGAGAAGAAGGACTCCAAAGCGTCTCGCAACCGATCAAGGTGCCTGCCCCCCCCCCCCCCCCCCCCCGGAAACCTACATTACCTGCACCCCCCCCCCCTTACCTCATGCTCAGTGTGTCCCCACCTCACAGCTTGCTTACAGACTTTAATAGAGTGTTGCAGTTTGTAGTCCTAAAACCTGGAAGTGAGTTGGCAATTTTTAGCCGTGGGTTCCCTCGTCAGATTCCCAATTTTTTTTCCTCCCCCCATTGGGGTCTTGATTTATGCAGAAAAAGAGGCCTGTGGTTAACATAAGCCTAAGAGAGTTTCACATTTTGTTCTGCAACATGAATTTACACCCATTATTATCTCAACTGTGAATTTTCAAGCTGTTATGTGCTTCTAAAAAGTAAGTTGCTAACAAGTTGCTGTTGAAACTACAACAATGGTCGCTTTCTGCCAGCCACCTTTCACCTTTCCATGCTATCCTGCCTGCACGCGACAACTGCTTCCGTTATTTTCCATATAGCAAATTGTCAGCAGTTTCTGTAATTAGTTGCTGGGTGTAATTCTCGTTCCTGAGGTGAAATGAAGAGCTAAATAAAACTTTATTGCATAAAAATAACAGTTTGTAATCGCGTGGTTGACACGCAAACGGCAGAATTTGTCACTTTAGCTGCTGATCCCCCGTTGCCTGTTGGAGGAGTTGCGGGTTTTGATTCCTGTTCCTTTGTCAGCAGTCAAGATGAAGACGACGAGGACGACGAGGACCTTCCGCCGGAGGTGAAGATGGAGCGGGAGAAGGAGCGGCGGGTGGCCAACAACGCCCGCGAGCGGCTGCGGGTTCGAGACATCAACGAGGCCTTCAAGGAGCTGGGCCGCATGTGCCAGCTGCACCTGAGCAACGACAAGCCCCAGACCAAGCTGCTGATCCTGCACCAGGCCGTCAACGTCATCCTCAACCTGGAGCAGCAAGTGCGGGGTGAGGGAGCTGACCATACCGTGAACCCACAGCCACTGTGTGCCCCCCCCCGACCCTGCGGCTACAGTCACTGTGTGCCCCCCCCCCCCCCCTTACCCTGTGGGCACAGTCACTGTGTGCCCCCTTACCCTGCACCCACAGTCACTGTCCCCTTCCCCCCTGCTCTTACCCTGGGGGCACAGTCACTGTGTGCCCCCACACATGTTCACGTTTTTGTGTGTGCACATATGTGTCGTATGTTTCTTCTGTTTGTGCATTTGTGTGCTGGTGCTAGCGGTTGTCTGTGGATGAGCACTTTAGTATGCGCATGTGTGTGTGTGTGTGTGCGCGTGTGCATATAGGTGCATGTTAGCGTTAGCGTGTGCGTTTACAAAGCAGGACCAGTGTGCGCAACTGAGCGCAGCACATACGCGCTGGACTGACGTCCGCTCGTATTTCCGTGTTTCCTTCGTCCCAGAGCGTAACCTGAACCCCAAGGCCGCCTGTTTGAAGCGCCGGGAGGAGGAGAAGGTGTCCGGGGTGGTGGGGGACCCCCAGATGCAGCTATCGGGGGGGCACCCGGGCCACGGAGGGGACGGCCATAACCCTGTCAGCCATATGTAACACCTGGGTGAGTCACGCAATCCCCTGGCAACGGTCATCTTCTACGGGGCTAAAACCCTGAACCTCACACTCTCCGCACACACTGTGCAGTTATGAGGGAACATACTGGTGGTTACATTACATTACATTGCAGGCATTTAGCAGACGCTCTTATCCAGAGCGACTTACACAGGATTTTTTTTACATCGGATTTACATTGCATCCATTTATACAGCTGGATATATATGCTGAAGCGAGGTTAAGTAACTCGCTCAAGGGTACAACGGCAGTGTCCTTACCCAGGAATCGAACCTGTGACCTTTCCGGTTACAAGCCCAGTTCCTTACCCAACTTACGCTACACTGCCGCCCCGGTTGGGTTGTCAATCACAGAAATTGAATACGGGTGTTTCCTTCATCGTGGGCGTCCATTTTGATTTGTACACAGTGACAGTGGCGGACGTGGCTGGAGCTGCTTCTCATCTGGTTTCCAGTGCGGTGATTAGCTTCTTCTGTCTGTCTCTCCGCAGATCCTGTGGAATTTCCTGGGCTCTTGGAAGATGTGGCCTTATATTTTTCTCCCATCATTCTTCTGTGTGTGTGTGTGTGTGTGTGTGTGTGTGCGCGCGTCTGTGTGTGCGTGTGTGTGTGTGTGGGTATGTGTGTGTACACACACACACTGTCGTGTGTATGAGCGAGTGAATAAGCATGCGCGTTCACACGGCGCACACACACACACGCACGCACGCAGACCTGCCAAAACTGACACAGCCGATTGGCCGCACTCGTGACCATGACGACCAGCGTAAATGTGAAGACTTTCTGGTTTTTTTATATACACACACACGTACGCGGTTCTGTAACCTTACAGAGCCTGACAGAGGCCTGCAGTGAACGGGCTTTTTTTTTTTACACTGCCAAGAGAGTTTCTTGGAGGAAGAGAACCTGACAAACGACAAAATTCAAGGATTTGAAAAGGATTTGTGCCTAATTGTTACATGTTTTATATGAGACATTTAAACAAATTGCTTACATGTTTGGAACAAAATGTGTTTGGGAATGCTCATATGAACTTTTTTATTTTATTTTATTGTTTCGGTAGTGTCATTCCCTGGTGATAATGGTACAGTCTTACACGCAGCACAGGAACGTTATCAATGGTCAGGCAAGGTTCTGAACAGGATTCACCCATCCCAGTGTTTTTTTGGGGGTGGGGGGGGACTTCTCTCCCCCATCTTCTCCTGCGTGGGCCTGGTCTCTTCATCGTAAACTAAGGGGACACCTATCTGCCTGGACTTCTTACTTTCAGCACTGCTGAAGCAGATTAGACGTTTTTTTTCTTTTTTTGTGAAAAGTTGTTCTTCCACTCCACAGACGGGATGATGTGGAGAGACTACAGTATTGTGCCCCCCCCCCCGCACCCCTCCCCACACACACACAGAATCAGGAAGGCGGGCCCCGCTGCTGGAGACTGCGGGACGCAGCGGAGAGGGGGGAGCGCTGTTTTAAAGTGCTCGCGCTGGGTCCGCCAGCACCGCCCCTGTCGCCGCCCGAGGAGGACGGAACACTTTGGGGCTGGAGGTGGCGGAGGCGGGGTTTCCATGGATACCGGCCGGCCTGTAATCAGAGCGCCCCCTCCCCTCGGGAAGAGGGAGGGGGGCAGGGGGTCTCGATCCAGGGGTCCCGCGGGGGGGGGGGCGCCTTCTCCGTGCCGAATCCTCGTGCCAGCGCTCCCGGCCCCCCCGTGCTTTCCGAGGACACCGAACCCAAATGACTAAATTTGGAGGAGAGAGGGGTTTTTTTTCCTTCTTTTTTTCTCGCAGTTTCAAGGTTCCTCAGAGAAGATTCGCTGAACTGTGCATCACAAAAAAAACGGCCAACTGGGAATCCCCTCTGCCTTGGCCCCCCCACCACCACCCCACCCATCCACAGAAAATGCAGATCTTTATTTTATTTTTTCCAGAACCTTCCACGGAATCGCACGTCTGAATTTCGGGACTCTCGCGGCCCCTCTCCCGCCGCGAGGCAGCGTGTGGAACAGTGCTTCCCGCCGTCGTCCTGGCGCGCGCCACGCTGGGCCTTCCCTCCGCGTACGGGCACACCCGCCACGCGTTCGCGTGTCCTCACACCCGAGACCAAGCCAGCCAGCAGTCCGGTCCATGTATGCGTTTAAAAAAAACACACAAAAAAAAAGTAGGGATGTTATTTTATGTAAGATGAGCAAAATTAAATATATATTTTTATTAGAATATCCATGTAGATTTTTAGATATAAAAAAAATAAAAAAAACCTAGTCCTGAGATTGAGTGTTGTAATGGGAGGGAAGGAAGCAGAGAATTGGATGAAATGGCTCTTGATGTGTTTTCAAACTGCCTCTTAATTGGACAGTCATTTCTTTTCTTAAGAAAGTGAAGAAGAAAAAAAAACCCCATTCTGTTATGGATATGAGCTCACATTTACAAAGTCTCTGTTTGAAACGGCGTGAGATTTTCGGGAAGGGCAGGTGGGCTGAGTGTTTTAGGAAACCTGCCAGTTGTAAAAAAAAAAAAAAAAAAAAAAATATGATGTAAAGTTTTCAAACGAACTTTGGCGCTCGTTGGTGAAAGATGAACTGTCTCTTAAGGGCGACCCTGGACAGGCGTGGGCGGTGGTTCGGCGACCCGTCTCTCGCACAGACGTCGGAACATTGTGCATCGTGGCGAAGTGGAAATCTCTCCCGTTTGGGTCCCCAGATTGTAATTTCCTTTAAAAGGGAAGGGGGGTGATGTCATAATAATCCATAATGGAAACTGTCTCGTTTTCCCAGGATCGTGTGTGTGCGTGCGCGCGCGCGTTCGGAACGCCGCACTCGCATCTGTAATGGCAATATGTCCGCCGCGTGGCTGGAGTGACAGATGCCGAGTGACGGGCGAGACTGGAAAAAAATCCTCCCAGTGGTAATTATGCAACTGTTTGAATGTACAGTTCAGAGAGAACGCTCTCATTTTCAGACTTGTTAACGGGGGGCTCTCAGTGGTCATTGTATTGATTTCAGTTCGGTGTGGCAAGAGCTTATCTGTCGTCGTCCCCCCCCCCCACCCCAGGCACCCACCCCCCCCCACCCTCGGTGAGGCTAAAGGCGTATCTCACCGCGGCTACTCTGCGTCCTGAGGCATTGTGGGTAAAAGGGAGAGGGCTGAACAAAAGGATGTATTGATACAGCAGTGTTCATTCCTTGTGGCCGTTTCTTGCTCGGTCTGAATGTCTGGCGTCCGCACAAGATGGCCGCCGCGGGAAGAAATGTGTGTCTTCATTTTATTGGTGGTGATATCGTGGAGAGCTCTCAAAAGTGTGCAAGTTGGTTTATATATATATATATACATATATATATACATATATATATTTTTTGTTGGGGAAAAAAAAAATCAATCATGTGGCCTTTTCATTCTCAAGACTTCAAATGTCATGTTGGGAAAGTGATACCTTACCAGTGCCTGAGCATTTTTTCAGTTAAACCTTTATTTCAGGTGTTTTTTTGTTTTTTTTAAAAACATAATGTCATATGTTGCGGAGATGTGCGGTACACCCAGTGTGTTTCTCTTTTTTTATTTAACGTGGCTTAATAAAAGGAAAAATAAATATAAGAAGGAATGGGGGGAATTGGATTTTTTCCTGTCCATCTATTGTAATGGGACATACAAAAGTTTTTTTGGGGGGAAAAAAAGAGCAAAATGTTACTTGTTTTGTAGATCTTTATTTTTGTTTTGTTCTTTTTTTAATTGAACTGGATTCGACCATTTCTCCTGCCTACTTGCTTGGGTAGCGATTGGAGTATGTTTGTCAAGTCCTTGTTTTATGTCTTTATTTTTAATTTTAATTTTATTTTGTTTTATTTTTTTTTCCCCCTGCGTGTTCGATAGCCGCTCGACTGGTGTCGACAGCTGGTCAGTGCCGCTTACAACACGACTGGGTTCGGAGAGACGCCCGCTTCTGTCAGCGGTTCTGTGTTCCGACGGCCAGCGTTGCAGTCTGGGAAACGGAGTCCGGTGTCCACGGCTCGGATAAACACATATTTTAAACCTCTTAAGTGTTCCTCCTTCAGGATTTAGCTTCACTGTAATGGTAGATGCCCGCCCCCCCCCCCATCCCAATCTCCTGGTTCAGCCCACATTCAGATTTATTTTAGTCTCTTAACATGCTCTACAATATTTCGTTTTTCCTTGTCATCCTAACCCCCCACCCCACCTTAAAAAAAAAAAAAAAAAACGCATCTTATGATTTTCGTTCATACACTGCAGCCAGCATGCTTGGTGTGGCTGCTGATTTGTAGGCGCATACAGTGCAGTGTCAGCCGTATGTCTTACCCTCCCGTGTGTAACACACACTGCTACAGAATCTGGCGCCTCCACTGCTGGGGACACAAACCAGTCTGCTGTTGATTTCTTACAGTGCCTCCAATCCCAGTCAATTTCTTTTTTTTATTTTTATTTTATTTTATTTTATATATAAAGTAGCTATTGAGAACTGTCCTGTATATAACAGTAATGTAGCAATAAATGTGCCATTTTTAATAACAGAATTATACCTTTTTTCAATGTCTGTCTTTTGAAACTTGTATACTTTAAAAAAAAAAAAAAAAAAAAAAAAAAAAAATTAATAAAAAAATAAAGGAAAACATTGTAATAAAGGTTTTACCATAACCTGAAAAGCAAGCTGTCCTCTTTTTAATGGCTCGCGACCTCTTGAGTGATGAGCGTTCCAGATGGCGAGCTGAGTTTTAACGCGTCTGCGAGCGCTGTGCCTTTCAGCCTCTCTTCGTTTTGGTGCTCGTCCAAACCGCTTTTCAGTTGCAAATGTGAATTGCAATTTTTTTATTTTTTTATTTTTTTTTTCTCGCTTTGAAAGTTGTCAACAAGGTTAAAAGGCAGTGGTCTTAAACGACCTGGGGTTTGTCTCATTTTGATTTTGTCTGGGTAACTATGGGATAGGAGTTTTGTCCCTAAATGACAAGACTGTAGGGATCAGCTGGCCTGCACTGTACCCTAAAAAAAAGTGCACCTCTTCTGTCATATACATTTGGACTGCCATACAATCCAAAGGGACATGGTGTCAGCAGATTATTATATGCTGGTAGAGAAAATTGTCATCTGTTTGATTTTGATATAAAAGATCAATAAGAGATTTAGAGAATTTACATTCGGAATGTAAAAAAAAAAAAAGACAATTGCTTATAGCCTTTCAAAATTATGTAGTGTCATTAAATAACTTTATTTGTTACTTGCTATTTGTTATTGCTAAAATAAAATGTATACTTAGTATTTTTTTTTTTTTGCTGTTGGTCTAATGTTGATCTTGCACAGAGTGTGTCACTGGCATGTGAGGTGGGGTTTTTCTGTGTGCCAGCACATGTGGGCATAGAGGTAAATGAGGTAGTGGACTTCGAGAACTATCATGAGTCCAGCAGAATGGTAGCGAGATGTGTATAGCGTAGTCTTGGCCTTTTCTCTGCTGGATTACTGGTGTAAATCTTTTTTTTTTTTTTTTTTTTTTTTTAAGTTGGCAGTGTGAAAATGTCCAGTAATCGGCAGTAATACGCTTTCCAGCGTTGAATGTAATAATAATAATAATAATACGTTTATTTATATAGCACCTTTTAAGAGCAGACGTTACAAAGTGCTTTGCAATAAAATCAACAACATTGTACCATTACAATGCGAAAAGAAGAAGAAAAGTAAACGGTAGTACCATCGACATGCATGTTCACGCCAGAGACTGCTCTATATACATTCCTATTTACGCTCTATGCACTGAACTGGCTCTATGATACCATCGGGGTAGGACGTATTTCATTCAGGCGCTCCGGACAACTTTGAGGGGTCCTAGCGCAGCCATCTGTGGATCGCGCACGAAACAAGACAGAAGAAGGTCAGATTCGAAAATGCCAAACAAAATAATACAGTTGATTGGACCCAAATATGTTTCCATCTTGAAGACGTGGTGAGTTTTTTGTACAATATGATACTATGGAATACACAGTGTTTTTTTAAATGTAAGCTAAAATCGTTTATAGTATTTTCTGTACAAGTGTATTAGAATTGTCCTTTTCGAAGTGTGAAGCTAGCTAGCTACTAACAACTAGATCGCTGATGGCAAATATCTTAGTTCGATTAAGTATTGTAACTGTTCTGGGTGATGTACTTCTCAAAAGGTAACTGTCTGTAGCAGCGAATATGGAAAATGCCGCACATTGATCATATTTGGCCCTGTGATAGTCAATGTTTACTAATCGCGTCCACACTTTCTTTTGGCAAATTCATTTGATATGTTTCGCTCACCTGTTTTTAAACTAACCTCATTGTAGTAATTTATCGAACAATCAATGTTTTCACTTAACAAGGCGATTTTGTCAAAAGCAACTTCCAAGGCCGATTATGCCTAACGTCCTCAGGCGAATAACCCTAATGATGATAACAGGCGTCAGAACGGAATAGGTCATAGGTAGTCGCTCTGTGCAGAACTGAACCGATTCAGTCATTTGTAGTAGCTTACTAGACAAGTGCGCGAAAGATGACTGCTAAAACGTGCACAACTGCTTGACACAGTTACAGTATTGTCGTGGCAATCAGATTTTGGCCATTTGTGTCTGTTTACCCCTTATCTAGAGTAAAGTATGAATGTTTACTTGTTATATTAAAGATTACTGTTTACTACTACCCCGCCCTGGGCGTGTCGAAGTGTCCTTGAGCAAGACACCTAACCCCTAAACCCCTAACTTCTCTGGCGAATGAGAGGCATCAATTGTAAAGCGCTTTGGATAAAAGCGCTATATAAATGCAGTCCATTTACCACTATTACAATTGCTGCTGTTTAGCCTGAATTCCTATCGTAAACAGCAGTAGAACACCGTAGAAGTGTGTACTTGTGCTAAATGGCAGTAGCTGTGACATAGTGTTCTTAGACTCCATAATGTATTATGAGGCTCAGTTTACTATTATAATTTTACCTTTATCTTGTGTGTGTGAAAGAGAGATACAAAAAAAGACTGGGTCTATCGATCATACAGTACAGTACACTAATATGTTCGACAGTTAGTGTGTCAACTATGTATGTCATTCATGTTTGCACTTCCTTTGAGGTATTTTTTTATCCTCCCTTTTTGTCAAGGGTACCAACGATGGCAGGCTGGGGTGTGGTAGGTGGAGTGGCAGTGGTCCACTTCACAGACTGGAGGCTGATTCTGGACTATGTGCCCTATATCAATGGCAAGTTCAAGACAGATGATTAGCTGCTTGGCACACCTTACTGTCGAATGGTAAGTGGATGCTGCCAAACACGAATTTCAACAACAGTTAATTCCAGTGCCATATTTCCTTTAGATTCAATACAAAAATCAGTGGATAGCCAAAAAAATGGACTGTGCAGCTGTGTATGTGTGTTTTCTGGCCAGTAGATGGCAGAACAGACCTTACAAAGAAGCAAAATGAACGCATCTTATGGTGCCAGCTCATGGGATGTGATAACTAGCAGCACTGTTAATGGTGTGATCATCATGTTCTCTTATGTTGATTAATGTCCTGTCTGTGTGCCTCTTTGCAGGATGGGCTTAGCCCTGGGTGGAGAGCTTGACCAGTTGATGTATGATGTTCTGACTCGCCACATCCTGTGGACTTGCACTGCATTGGATATCAATTTCTTTTTTTTTTGTTGTTTCTGTGAATAAACCTTTCTTTTCCTATCTCTAAACCTGTCAGGTCTTTGTAATTACACGGCCACCAAACATCCGTATGTTTAAGAAATAAATGCAGGGTCCATTCCAGTAAAATGTTGGAAAGTGATCAGAACGTTCTTTAATATTATATTTTCCTTGAAAACCCGCAAGATTTAGATGCTAATTTGAAATTAAGCCATTGGCTTGTTATTTTGGTCTGTATTTACTACCAAGAACATCTACGTACTCTTTATGTGCAGGCACAAATATTCTGAAAACTATCAAGTGATTGCTCCTTAAATCCATCAGCAAAGAGATCCAAAATTTACGGGAACCTTTTCACTGTTTCTGCTATTGCAAGTTATCATTGGACAATATAAATTAATTTGTAAAATTTTACAAAGTTGGTTATGTATATCTAACCTGAGTGCAGACACTGCAGTAGAATAGCTGACTCTAAATTTTGTTAATAACAGCCACTTTAACTCATTTTTTCTCACACTTAACAAAGGTGTATCTCGCACAATGTTTTTGAAATTAAACTGCAGCTGCCACTCAAGAAATAAAGGTACAGATTTCAGTTACACACATATGAGGTCAATATTTGGTTAAAATTTTGTTCATATCTCTGCTTGGTGTATAACTCCAACTGTGGAATTTAAACATCCGTATTGTGCCAAAATATTGTGTGGTAATCCAAACAGTGCTACAAGTTAAAATGATGAAAATAAATGGATAATATTACACATTCAGACGCGATTGTTTAGAAACATACAAGACTAATTGGACAAATAAATGTTAACGTGATGTAAATATCCAAGATAGGAACATCACGTTAACATTTATTTGTCCAATTAGTCTTGTATGTTTCTAAACAATCGCTCATCCTTAAGACAAATTACGTTTAGTGCATAATAATATTTTCAGGTACACTACTCAAAAAACGTCCAGTGCATTAGTGTTATTGCCTACGTTGTGGTACGTAAATGTAGTCAGCGCTGGCACAATTCGGTGTTGCCTGGGAAACCCTATGGCAAGCCCTGTCTAGTGTTCTTTGTTAATCCTGCGAAGTACGCACGCCGTACCTTCCGGGGCCCCCCTCCCTTCTCTGTCTATCACCAGTCCGTTTTTATCTGGCACCGTTTTTCTGCACTACTTACATGCGACGACGGTGTCCTTCGTTTCTCTCATCGAAGGGGGAGGGGAATAAGAGAGGGAAGGGGAGAAGGGATTAAAACACGCCGAAAGGGAGAATTCGAAATACTATGCGAGATGGACAAAAACGAGTAAGTACCGTCGTGCGAATAACAATTAATGCAATATACCAATTTATATCTTAACAATTGAAGTCCTCACCAACCTGTATCCTTCGCCGGTTTTAAAGTGTGTGCTATCGCGGTAAAGACTTGTGTCAGAAAGCTTTTCGCAGGTCTCTCCTGCTGTCGTCTTTGACTGCAAATGAGCCGGAGAATAGGCTACACAATGTGCGCCTCTTATAAAATATAGGGGAGATTATTTGATTTTAAATATCATATATCACCGCTTGCTTAAAATGATTACATTTTGAGAAACTGTTTCATCACCGAAAAGTATTAAATAAGGAGGCGGACCTAATTTCTATCATCTAACCCTTCTTGTACTGCTGAAACGAACAATAAAAATAGATAACTGACATTGCATCTCATTGTGTTATCCATAATTATAGCAATATAACAAAAACAAACAAGCATAATATGTCCCTTTGCTAGTGTACATCAATGTAATCCATGCAGTGTGCATATTATGTATGCGTGCAGACAGTTATTTTGATTCGTGGATTTGCTTTATTCGTGTAATTGGTCAAGTTACGTGCTTTGTTGCTATGACAAGACAGCAGCTCTAAATTTGGCTTATAGTGTCGTCTCATTTAGCAAATTTTGCTTTCCCTGTCATTATTTGACCTCTGGTATTAAATGAAAACTTTGAGGTTTTGTCGTAGTAAACGTTACAGAACATCATTTGTTTTTAACGTCCACATTTTCCTACCTTTGACAATGCCAGTCTTCTAGTTAGCTAGCCAGCTAACGTTAATGTTATCTACACTCTTAAAATGTGCAATAGCACTGAGTGTTCATTTTCGGGCAAATCTTAGGCTGTTTCACATTGCCTGGGTATCGCAACCCATTTTATGCACTTATTTTATAGATTCGTGACATGATCGTGGCCCTTTATGGATTCATGTAGAGTATCATACATTAGACATAACTCGGCTTTTAAACGCATTACACTGTATTTGGAGTCCAGCGGAGGTATCCTTCTTTGCCCCCGTGAGACAGGCAGGTAGTGATGTGGCAAAAAACGGCGGAGCGATCTGCTCGGCGACAAAGAGATGTGATATTGGAAAGAAAGATCAGAGAAATAGTGAGGGGGGAGCAAGACAATTATGTCGACGCGATGAACGAAATCTTAGCATAAGGCGTTTTCAAAGTATTTTTTGAAAACAAAATTAATAAATACAACCCATCGAACCTCTTAGAGACAGTATCGCTTTAATAAAGAAGCGTCTCCACTTCGGCGGATAAAACCCGGGAGAACCATGGAAAGGAAAAGGTGGGAGTGCTTGGCTCTCCCCAAGGGTTGGAAAAGGGAAGAAGTGACCAGAAAGTCGGGTTTGTCTGCGGGGAAAAGCGATGTCTATTATTTTAGGTACTGAGAGAAGAGGAGAGGGTGTTATCGTGCAGATTTCTGGGTAGTATTGGATAGGGGGTCGGGGCTGGATGGGGATTTGGGATGTAGCTAGCAAACGTAGCAAGTTAGCAAGGGGAGGGGGATTTAGACCAAAGTTGGAGTGCTATATAGTTTGCAGCTAACTGGCTAGCTACCTGTAGCGTTGGCGACTTTGTAACACTGATCGCTTAATTGTACGTGCTGGATTAACAATGTAACAAGCTTGCTGCTCTGCGAGCGACGTAGCCAGGCTATGGATTGCAACAGCCTCTTGCTAGCTAGGGAGCTAGCCAGTTAGTTCTAGATCGCTAGGTAATGTAAACTAAAAAGGCGTGACTTGGCGGGATGGCATACCTGCCATTCCAGTAATTGTTTGTTTATGCTGCTATGGTTGTTGGCAAACTAACCTGCGTTGTTCGAAAAGGAAATTATTTGTAAGGAGGGTGGGTATTTACGTTTTTATTGACTTCACGTGCTCAAGCTAACCATGCTCAGGAAACGACACGCGCTGTTCTTTTTTTTAGCAGAAGCGAGGAAGAGGAGGAGGAGCAGAGGCGAGGAAGGGGGGAGGCGGGTCGTGTGTATAGTCTGTGGTACCGTATTATCTTATTTTATTTACCATGCTGTGCTGTGGTGCACGGAAAATGCATTCAGTTGTACAGTTAGGTGGTGAATTGGACGCTAGCAAGATAAAAAATTTGAGCGAAGTTCATGACTAAAGACTTATGCATGTTGTATGCAAGCACGACGTCTCATTGTTTTGTCAACCACACAGTATTACTGTTCGAGGATCGCACGCGCCATTGTGTCATATATACAGCTGGCAGTTTTGCAACTACTAACTCATTCAATTTAATTAAGCGCCGTTAAAGTTACATTTAAAATGTGTGTTTGCGTTGTGGATATCAATTCGTAGAGATTTTTTATTTTTTACGACACAAAGTGCTCGGGGGAGTTAGCTTGCTTGCTTTGGCTTTGTGACAGTTTGCCATGACTGAATTGTCCCTTGCGGAAGAACAACGTTTCTTTGTGTGTAACTACAGTAAGAGTGCAAAAGTTCCGTTGCTCTGTGTCCATTTCTATGGCGCCTTGTAAATCTGATCACGGGTCGCCAGTTGTATAGAATGTCTGCGTAAATATGTCCTTCCTTTCGCGGCAGTTAAATTCATGCCTTTTACACAGGTTACATGCTGTTCTGAGTGTGTTTATACTGAGAATTATTGCTTAAAAAAAAAAAAAAAGGTCTGAGGTAATGTAGTGTTTTGTTGTAGATGATGGGTCTGGATCAAGAAGTAACCAAATTTTTATTTTCCCATGGTGAATGTGACTTAATAAATAAATGAAATGCAGGCACAAAAAGTCTTATGTTGTGAACAAAGTACAGCTGTGAGTAGTTTCCAGGCTGGTACTTGGTTGACCAGGTTCGCTGCAAGAAGTACGTATTGTTGGTTGTAAAGTAGGTTTGGCAGTACTGTGAACGAGAAACTATGCTGTAAGAAACTAAGTGTCTGAACCGTTCAGACTTGAAATGTCATTAACTAATATCATGACACGTAAAGAAAAGGGTTTGCCCTGGTTGCTAAATTCTCTGGCTATCTCACCATCCCCTACTACGGTGAACTAAACACCTCCCTCTGAGCGTCAGTCGATGTACATTTGACAATACAAATGGATGTTTTAACCAGACGGGTGCCACAATATGTATTGTTTATGGTTGGGGTGAACCCCCCCCCCCCCCCCTGTTTTAATGGATAGACTTATAAGTTTTTGGAGTTCCATGAAAGGCTAAAACATTAAGGGAGTCTGGGTTCGTGGCTACGGTCGTGGCGTCTTTATGTGATTGATACGGTAAAATTGCGACAAATAATTTATCAACCCACCACTCCTGGATTGCGCTGTCTTGATAGGCTTCATACAATTGCTCGTTCATTCTACATTTTGTGACGGGTGGACGGATGTTGTTGTTGATTAGTTTCTGGTCTTCGGTTCATTTCTCATTGCCTCAAGACGGCTGACTTTGAGAATCACAGGACTGGCGCGCGCATGCGATTGTGCTCACGTGTGATGTTTGTGTTTCTTCACTGAAGTGCGTGGGGGGCTCGCGTGTCTCCCCTCAGTTCTGTTGCGCCGATCCGCCTTTTTATGTTTGCATGTGTGTGTGCGCATTGTGTCCTCTCTGTCTTTTCGACAGAAAGCAAGTGGTGGGTATATGAATGCAAAAAAAGAAAGAAAAAAAAGAAATAAACAAATGGCCGATAAATCGTTTGTGTTTGAGAGTAGTGGGCCTCTGCTTTGAATGCTTTATCAGCTGATCCCCTACACCACATCCCCCCCCTCCCTCCCTCCCTCCCTCCCTCCCCAAAACAACAAATGAAAATGGGTAAAAGTTTGGTAATCTGTACCGTTTCCCTTCGCCCCTTCCCAGCCCCACTGGCAAGAAGTTCCGGAGCAAGCCCCAGCTGGCCCGTTACCTGGGCAACTCCATGGACCTCAGCTCCTTTGACTTTCGCACGGGGAAGATGCTGATGAGCAAACTCAACAAGAACCGACAGAGGCTACGCTACGACAATAACAACCAAAACAAGGTTTGTCGGTTGCTTTTTTAAAAAATGTATTCATTTTTAGTTTTTTTGCAGCATTTATGACATCACAGATTAGTTTTTTTTTTGTTAAATCTGTGTTTATCTGTGTAAATTTGTGGTATTTTGAAAATGCTTATTACAAAAAGCAGTTTACAGGACTAATTCAGTGACTTGACCTAGCTAGCTACTGAATATCATGTGGCTAACATTAACGGGAATGTCCAAACAACCTTGCATGGTTTTGTCGATATTGTAACTTGAAATGTGACACTACTGGTTGGTCTATGAAGGCTTAAGAGTAGTAGTGGCCAAATGGCAGTTGGCCTACGGAAAAATTGCCCAGAGCACAAACATGTCAAGAAGAGGAGTGGCAATGGAGGGCCCAGATGGGAAGAGGCAGCCATGTTGTATAGTCAAATCTAATCAGTTTTATTTACATAGCGCTTTTTACAGAAAACTGTCTCAAAGACACTTTACAGAGTGGCAGAAAAGAGCAAAAAACAGAGCATAGAACCAGGCCTGAAGCCCCAAATTGTGAGCACGAGGTAAAAGGAAAAAAAAAAAAAACTCCTTGCAGGAAGAAAAACCCTCAAACGGAGTTGAGAAAAAACTCCCGGATGGGATGAAATCTCGGGAAAACCAATTTATAGAGGGGGAGCCCATTCTCTACTGGCCAGCCTGGTATAACGTAGTGGAAGAGTAACAGAAATATAATTAGGGATTTTATCGCAGCAAAAAAAAGAATGGGTTGAGCATGTTACAGTTGAGGTAATAAACCAACTGGAGTTGTTTAGTAAGGATAGTGGAGTTTATAGGGGCAGGGTAATGTAGTGCAGTGCTTGGCACAATTAGAGGTGCCAGTGGGCACGGGCAGCAGGCTTAGCGGTAGTGAGACAGTGTTATGCAGTGTGACTGGGGTCACGCTCTTGACATGCTCCTCTGTCTTTGCTCTGAAGGGCAAGCCGGACCTGAACACATCGCTGCCAGTGCGGCAGACGGCCTCCATCTTCAAACAGCCTGTCACCAAGGTTACCAATCACCCCAGCAACAAGGTGAAGACGGACCCTCAGAAAGCCATCGACCAGCCCAGACAGGTAAAGGACTCGCAATGCGCATTTCCTTTTTTTAAAATCACGCTGAGAATTTGCAACACCGCTGAAAGCTTAATTCCTTAATTTTAAACTTAATTTTACTGTAGTTGTAGATTTATTGTGAATAGGAGCACCCATGTCATATTTGGTCAGTCTTAGTAGCCTGGGGTCTGGACTTTGGACTGTCGGCCTCCAGGTGACCTCTTAGCCAGTCGGTGCACCCCGTGTGTTCCTGCTTGTTGGTTTGGTTGCGTGTAGGCCTCGTGGTCCCAGCTGTGGCTGCACGCTTCCTTTTGACTTCTCTGTGCCTCCAGCTCTTCTGGGAGAAGAAGCTGAGCGGCCTGAATGCTTTCGACATCGCGGAGGAGCTGGTGAAGACCATGGATCTGCCCAAGGGCCTCCAGGGTGAGCCAAAATGGCTGAGGCCCCCCGGGAGGGTCTTGTTCTCTTACATTACATTACTTTACAGTACAGGCATTTAGCAGACGCTCTTATCCAGAGTGACTTGCACAACTTTTTACATAGCATTTTACATCTCATCCATTTATACAGCTGGATATATACTGAAGTAATGCAGGTTAAGTACCTTGCTCAGTGGTACAACAGCAGTGTCCTATCTGGGAGTTGATCCTGTGACCTTTAGGTTACAAGACCAATACCTTACCCATAATACTGCACTGCCGCCCTTTTATGTTCTGACATTCAGCCTTCTCATTTCAAATAAGCACATCTCCCGCTTTACTACTACATACTGTTGCTCAGGCTGATGGACACACTGTCTAGAAAGCGTGCGTTTGTAAGAAACGTGTTCTGCTGAAATTATTGATTTGGTGTACACTGTAGAGGAGGTGGGAAATGTTTCAGCATCAGTAATTAATTCAAGTCTTTGATTGGCTAAAGAGTTCACACTTTGTTCTCAGGACCTTAATTGGCCTTCTCTCCCTTTTTTCCTACCTCTCTCCCTCCCTCCCTCCCTCCCTCCCAGGTGTTGGCCCTGGATGCACAGATAAGACCCTCCTGTCGGCCATCGCCAGCGCCCTGCACACCAGCGCCGCCCCCATCACGGGCCAGCTGTCGGCCGCGGTGGAGAAGAACCCGGGGGTGTGGCTCAACACGTCCCAGCCCCTCTGCAAGGCCTTCATCGTCACCGACGAGGACATCAGGTACGGGCCCGCAGTCTGATGACCGTGGACTGCGCTTAGAACGCTGCCGTGGTTACTGTCGCCGTAGGAGACCCAGAGAGGAGCTCCGACCAATCACGGAGCACGTCGGTCAGAAGAAACGTTTTCTAAATCTCGCAGTCCCAGCTTTTATTTCTACGCATTGTATTCAGGATGACATTGGCTCTCCTGCCACTCTCGTGTGAAGTATTCACTGATGGGGCATCATGATTTGCACTGTGCCTTGTATGTATTAAAAATTTCAGTTGTGTGTTTCTGATGTTTTAAAATCTTAGGTATCCTTTGCTTGGTGGTTGAAAACATCACACTCTCTGAAATATTGACAAACACTCTTGTAGAATGTAGTCATGTATCTTTGATTTTGATGATTGTAAATGAGCTATACTCTTGTCTTCCCTGAAGTTCGGACCACTGTCCTGCTTGTTTAAATAAAAAGGGGACATTTTCAGTGTCCTGTTCATCCTTTCTGTGTTTGCCACTTCAGGAAGCAGGAGGAGCTGGTGTACAGTGTGAGGAAGAGGTTGGAGGAGGCCCTGATGGCTGACATGTTGGCTCACGTGGAAGAAGCTTCCAGCGATGGGGACTGCAAGGAGGAGGGGAACGACAACGACGACATGGAGGCGGTATAGCAGAGGTACAGCGCTCGGCACGGTCCAACTCCGGAACACGCTTTCAGATTCCAGTCCTTGTTTTACGGTGTGCTTCAGCACCATTAAGCCTTCGATTGGCTGGAAAATCCACATACCTTTTTCGCAGGACCTTAACGTATCTGCTGATTGAAAGGAAAGTGCACATACCTGCTTACAGGAATTCAGTTTGACACTCCTGCTCTGGAGAATCTGGAAAGGGAACGTAGTTTGTGAGAGCTGGTTGGATGAGACGAGATTTAGGCTGCATCCTATTTCAGGTTAGAGCTTCAGTCGTCACCTGCAGTTGGAACTCCACCTACTCAAAATTTTGATCATCAGAAATGGCAACTGACTTGACTGAATTGGTTCATTACCACAGCATATCCCCAGAGGCTGAGCAGACTTGGTCTCACTTTCCAGTGGTCAGCCTGTTCAGGTGCATAATGTAGTCAGATTATGAGCCTGAGAAGTGAGGCCAGGAAGTGTACAGAAGAGGTAAAGTACAGAGAAACGAGGAAGTATACCAGGCCGGTATATCAGGAGTCCGAGCATTACTGAAGGAAGGTTGGTTGTCTCTGCTAGGGAACATGGATTTCACCCAGGGCATTTATCCCCTTCACCCTAACGAGAATACCATTATATTTCGGCTAGGGAATATGAAAGAAAGTTTAGTGAAAGTGTTTTTTTACAGTCAAGCCCCTGTTGCAATCAGGTGTGTCCCCCCTCCCTCCCTACTGTAGCTGTGTGTTATGTGTGTTGTGTGTTAGACCTGGTAAGGAGCCTGGGGTTGTAGTCATTCCATTTGCCTGCTCGTAGGTCCAGATTAAATCGCTGCTAGGTAATCGGACGGAGTGTAGCACAGTGGGTAAGGAACTGGGCTTGTAACCGAAAGGTCGCAGGTTCGATTCCCGGGTAAGGACACTGCCGTTGTACCCTTGAGCAAGGTACTTAACCTGCATTGCTTCAGTATATATCCAGCTGTATAAATGGATACAATGTAAAAAGTTGTGTAAGTCGCTCTGGATAAGAGCGTCTGCTAAATGCCTGTAATGTAATGTAATGTAATCCTAATAGCTCGTGTCTGCCATTGCAGAACAAGATGTGTCCCATGGAAACTAAGGCTACTTCTCTCTTTCCATGTAAGTTATTTTTGTCTGAAATACATTTTTCTTCTTCCTTCTTTCTTTTTTAAGTGATTTAGTTAATGAACTGAGAGCTTGCATATGCAGCTCTTTGTCTGTAGTGTGAAGATAATGAGGATCTTGCTCATGACGGTGTGTTTTCTGTCCCGTAGGGTTAGGGGGTGCTGTAGAGCAGCCTGGAACATGGGAGTCCCCTCATGCCTTCACCAGACCCTGACGCTGGACCCTTTTATGAGCCCCCCCCAAAAAAACTGCCTTCCTCATCCTCATCCTTTTCCTCTGTCCCCAAAGGATCCCTGGCGGACTCCGCCCTGACCCCAGCACAGCTTGTGAACTTCTGGCTTCACTGCTAGGAAAAACACTTGCTACAATCCTCAATCAAATTGATTAGTAATGGAAAACACACACATGCAGACACACACACCCACGCACACATGTTGTTAACGGTGCAAAGAAATGGGAGAGAAGTTACAGTCGGTTTTCAAATCCATCGTTGTTGTTTTTTTAAATTTCTTGTGTTTTATACACATCTGTTTTTATGGACGTTGGTAGAGTATGCTAAAGATGGAGATTTTTTAACAGTTCTTTCATTTCATTGGGAACCTCCTTAACTTGAATGCAAGAAAGAAAAATAAATATTAGAAGTATAAAGGATGAATTTCCCACATTGGAGGACAGCAGTGTAATTTACATAGCATAGCATTGCATGGTGCATAGCATTCTTTCTCCTAGCCTCATCAGTTTTACATACAGGGTAAGAAACCCTCCTGGGGTAGCCATCAGACCTGGATCAAATACATATTTGTTTTGGATTCAGATACTTTTCTGCGCTTTACTGAGCTTGTCTGGTGTATTGGAACCAATGAAATACTCTCAGAAAGTGCAAACCCTACCACCTGGTCCTACTGGCAGGCTCAGTTACACCAGGCAAGATCAATAGAGCAGAGAAAAGTATTTGAATCCAAAGCAAATACGTAAACACTGGATTTGTATGCCACTCTTTAATGTATGTGGGAAAAATCTTTGATAAAGTTTGTGAAGGTATATGGATGGAGATGTGCACAGTGCCACTTAAACCTTTAGCTTTTATGGATTTACTGGATAAAGGTGGCTTTCCTGATGGGCTCTGGTACAAGTACGTGCATGTTGGAAATGCGTGTTTTTATTTCGTTATTTTTAACAATGCCATTTCCACACTGGGGTAATCCATTTAAATCAGTTCGTTCCCTGGTATTGCCCAGAGCAAAGATAATTTTGTCAAGGATCGTCTTGCAGTGTCAGAACGTTACAGGAAGTGTTGTGTGTGTGTGGTATTACTCTCACACGGACTCCCCAGTCCACTCAGACCTTATTAGCTGCTATGCAACCATGCTGCACAATCTGTCGTTATCCCCACGTTCCCCTCGACGGTCGCGTTGTGGTCGTAACTGGGTCATGACTTTGCTGGACAATTGATCGCTTCTCAGTTACAGACGGCCCTAACTTATTCCCGCGGGTGCAGAGCTACCCAGGTCGCGCGGCGCTGCCCCAAGTGTTGTGTCCTACTGCTCGGAACGCTTTGTTCGTGGAACGGTGCTAACTGGAGTTCGTTGTTTCCAGTTCGAGGATATTCCTTTTTTGTCAATTCATGTCCTACCTTTAAGTAAACACTTTGTATAAATGATTCATGCCATTGCCAATGCTGCCTACCCCCCACCAGCTCTCTCTTTTTTTCCTGTAGTGCAGTATGTTTGGTAGCAGATCGCGATGCCGCATCAACTTTGTTAAATGGCGTAGGCAAGACGTGGAAATGTTTCACATGATCCCAGAGTGAAGTGACCGTATAGACACGATCAGACAACTGAGGTCCTCCACTAAATTAGTGAAGCACATCACTTCTGTTTTAACCTTTTGGTGAGAGTGAAATTGTAAGGTTCAATTTCTTTTGAATAGATGTTCTACAAACTCCTTCTTGCAAAAAACAATTTATTTTTTTAAGGATACGAGTGTGGTGCTTGAAGAATTTCAGCGGATGGTAATTATGCTTTTTTGCAAGAAGTAGTGTGAGGACTTATCTTTTAATTGCACACAAAGAAATTCAACCAGGAGTGCAAATGTTCTCTATTCAACCTGTTTTGTGACATTAGAGAAGTTAAAACAAGCTTGCAGTTTGATTTCACTAGAGAATGTAAAACACAGTTTGTGTTCAACATCAGCAGGCCAATTTACCTTTTATAAAATTGACAAGTAACTGATTAAAATGTCTGTGTATATCTTCAGAGTATGCCTTTTTTGTGTGTTGGTCTTGTTCAGTTGATTATGATGTGATACTTGTCTTACGTTTCATGGCCTCATTCATATTGCTAGTTCCAAATTTGAACATTTGATTGAAGCAACTGCTCTAGTAGTTACCACTCTGGGAAGCCTAATGTGTGCAGTTTTTCAACCCAGTTTAATTTTAGCTGAACGATATTTACATAATGGCAAACTATGCTAGAATCCTTTAAATGGCTGTATGCACATGCATAAAAACTTTGGTTAGCACAGATGTCCTTAGGAAGTTAAAGAAGTATAAAAACGCTTGTAACGCATTCTTTTATGAGTTAAGTCCACTTTAGCCACTTCAAATCGAATTGTTTCAATTACAAACTTAAGGACTTAGTGAGCTCTCGGCTCGGACCACGGGTATCGGATCGTGATTTCCTTCTATTTATTCGTTACAGTAAACAACACTGAACTTCAGTTGACATGGCTTTCATAAAAAAAAGTGTTGATTTAGTATTTATTCAACTAAAGTGATTTGTTTGGCTTGTGTTATGTTACTACTAAGGTGGCTATCATGACGGTGTGGCTAGTTTGCTGGCTTGCCACCATCTGCAAACTTGTGCCAGAACTGGTCAAAAAAGGGTTAACGTTTTCTGCTGTGACCGGTGTTGTGTTGCTGGATGTCCAGATTTTGGTGTTTATTAGGTTTTGAACAGAAACAATAAATAGTTACATCTAAAGGTGATCGACAACACATAACCCCAGTTCCAACCTTGGTCGGGCGCTTCCTACAAGGAGAGCTGGAGTCGCATGGCCTTTGAACCTATTGTTGTGTCGCGGCTGACGTCAGTGCTGTGTGCGGGGAGACGGGCAGAGCGGCATGCGCCTGCCGAAACAAAGACGGCGGAGAGAAGATAGGTTAGAAAACAGGCAAGTAGCTAACTTGATTATATTTATAGTGAGATGTAAGAGTGGGTTCCTTGTTATAAGATAGTTGACAAAATAGTATTTGAAGAGGCTGAAAATCGTACTAGGTGTTTAACGGTTATCCCGTCTAGCCCATGATTTTTCCAACGCCCCCAAATTAGCTGACCGCTAGCTAGTTTGCTACTTAGCGTTACACGTACTGCAGTCCTGATTTTAAGAAAAGCGAGACACAAGGGAAGTGGTAAGGAGGAAAAGTGAGTAAACGTTGCGTTGCCAACGTAGCTAGTGTTAACGTCTAACCGCAAAAATGCATTGTTCTATTATATCACAGAAATGCCTGAACAGCCACTTCTAGCTATGTAAGGTTAGCTAAACTCTGGTTTGCGCGCTTGTTACGTTATTTCATTAGACAAAGGCTACATAACATGACAGCTTGCTAGATGGCTCGCTTATTGTTTGTAAACACCATTTAATTTGCCAATAAATTGAAACCAGATTCCATTGTTTTCGTTACTTTAACAGCATCCCTGTTTTCACGAGGACAAGGAACAAGACTCGACCTGAGTCACAAGTTGACAAGACCGAAACTCAACAATTGTGACAGCTAGCGCTAGAGGCAATACTTGAAACCAACACGTACGAAATGAGCGCAGAATGTTAAAATAGACCGCACAACAGGACTGTCAAGCTGGTCACCTGGAAGAAAATAGGCGTCGTAGAAAGAACAAAAAATACTACTGTGCACTGTTTTAGAGTCCCAACCCCTGCGTTTAAACGTGCTTTGTTACTTCAGAATTTAGTGTATTGTGCTGGAGTAAGACTGTCACTGTTTCACCCAAAATTGCATGATCAAACTCGGGGACTCTGTCTAGCTCCCAGATCCACGCAGGCATATCCTATGGAGAATGAGATGGTGGTGAAGAGCCTGCACGCTGGAGTCGTTCTGCCCGGGGAAATGGAGACGGACTCCAGAGACGAAGAACATCAGGAGGCGCTCTGCTTCACCCTCGATCAATTATCTCTCGTGGCTGTTGAAAAGGCAGACTGTGGTGGCGAGGGAGGGCTAGTCGATTCCCATGACACGCCGGACTCTAACTCCGATACGTGCAACGGTGTAGGGGGCTTCGTCGGCTTACAGATGCTTGAACACCCCGGAGGCTCGGTGGGATCCCCGTCTTCCTGCTCTCCACCCCCGGAGTACTACGCCTCGGGTGGATTCCACATTACCGGCCCGCACGCTCACGCCGTGCTCGGGGAGCCGAGCTCCGTCCTCTGTGGCCGAAAGAGGAGCGTTAACATGACGGAATGTGTTCCAGTTCCTAGTTCTGAGCATGTTGCTGAAATCGTGGGGCGGCAAGGTAAGATGAATCTTGGCTGGCGAGCCATCCGTTTTGCTAGACATATAAAATAACTGTTATATGCTTTGTGCATTTTGTGACTGAACATATTGCGCCTGGGTAAACTTATCCAATGCAATGGGCCCCAGTTACCAGTTATCACTAACGTTAGCTCCCAGCTGTCCTGTCAAAGTTGCTCTTCTGCCACGCAGAATTTAAGCTGTCGTGCCAGAATCGTTTGTGTAAAATACAGGAGTCCAGTTGCAACGTTAAATGGTTGTCTGACTGCTTCCTAACTACACTGCGGTATGTATAGTTTACACATGTTAGTATGAAAACCCGGTGTTAATGAATACTGTAGCAGTTAGCTAGCATCACATCTAATGCCGCCAACTGCACTGACCATCTTGCTGCTTGTAACCGCAGGGATACTAGGCTAAACTTTAGCTGCCCGTGCACATGTGGTTTGCTTTTAACATTGTCCACATTTAACTATCCATAACAAATTTGTATTTTACTGGTAATATAGCCACCTAACAGAGCAAACGCATTGTCCCCAGTTTTGAACTCATTTGGAGAGTAATGTGAAAAAAGGAGAATGCCCGTCTTTGTTTGCATGCTAGCCTCCAAGTGCCGTTACTGCAGCAGGGTGCGACTGTTGCAGCGCTGAAAAGTTTCAACGCTTTTTCACGGCGGCCTAGTTCAGTATTTACTGTTTTGTAGGGCGTGTTTCTCGGGCTAGATTACTCCATAGACGCATTGCATCGGTCCGCTATATCATCATCTAGACAATAACTTATTTATCTAGCCACATCTGTTTTAAATTAGGTTACAGTAAGGATGGTTAGCGAACATGGTTGTGAAGGAGGGGGGAGGAGTATAGACAGACAAAGCGACAGATTGTGGTAGTCTGGGCATGTCTGCATGCTACCACGAACAAAGGAAACCAACTCATAGCTACCTAGATAATGTTTTGGTTTGCGTTATTGCAGCCAAAAGTGAAAGCATAGTTCACTTGGTTCAATAAAATTAATATTATCAGTACGCAGTTTAATTACACCAGTAATGCACTACAGTACGTCTATTGCAGTATAGAAACGTCAGTGAGGGGCGTTTGTACAGTATGGGCGTTGTAAGATTCCCTCAATCGGGAATACATGGTTGGATCGTGGAACCAGTAAATCTGCGATGCAGTACTTTTTCAGATGATCCAATATGAACATTAAAACTAATTTGAATCGGAATTGGCCCATCCATACTGCAATGTGGTTTTATCGCCTGGTTCCCTTTGTTTGAAAGTACCATGCTTTCTGTCCCTTAGAATGACATCACGGAGGCCGTTTCCAATTGGTTGTTTCACAAGCGCACTCTTAAAGGGACAGCGCAAAACTATCCCGGCTAAAAAGCTACCCTAATTCGGTGATGTGAGAATTTGCCCGCCGAACTTTGTTCTTCTTGACTCAATAAACCTGTAATACGGAATGCTACTATTAACTGGTCAGAAATAGCGATACATTTACTGTGTTAAACAACAGTTGGCTTTTCTCGTTGTTTTACATTTTTGTCCTTGATCAGCATCTACACCTTTTGGTTATGTAACTTTTGCTAGTTACCCTCGTCCGAAGTGATAGGCGGTAGGTTTGGATTTATTACAGATAAAATATGTATAAACCGCAATTAACCTTTAGGCTACAGAAGACCTGAAAGGTCAGTTTTTGCATGTGTATCTAGCTGAACTGGCTGAAGCTGCAGTTTCATGATATTCATGACAGACTTTCTTTGTTTTTGATACAATAATCAGTAGTCATTTTAAATGATGGACTGAAAACGAGATCACGTGTAACCTGACCCGTCCTCATAAGTGCTCCACGTTCTCTCCAGGGTGTAAGATCAAGGCCCTGCGCGCCAAGACCAACACGTACATCAAGACGCCGGTGCGCGGGGAGGAGCCGGTGTTCATCGTGACGGGCCGCCGCGAGGACGTGGAGATGGCCAAGCACGAGATCCTGTCGGCGGCCGAGCACTTCTCCATGATCCGCGCGTCCCGCTGCAAGGCCGGGGGCGCGGCGGGGGCCGGGGCGGTCGGGGGGGGCCTCCCGGGGCCCCCGCACCTGCCGGGCCAGGTGACCATCCAGGTGCGCGTGCCGTACCGCGTGGTGGGCCTGGTGGTGGGGCCCAAGGGTGCCACGGTGAAGCGGATCCAGCAGCAGACGCACACCTACATCGTGACGCCGAGCCGCGAGAAGGACCCGGTGTTCGAGGTGACGGGCATGCCGGAGAACGTGGACCGCGCGCGGGAGGAGATCGAGACGCACATCACGCTGCGCACCGGCGCCTTCGTCGACCTGCAGGGCGACAACGACTTCCACAGCAACGGCACCGACGTCAGCCTGGAGGGGCTGGGCGCCGGCGGGGGTGGGCTCTGGTCCCGGGCCGGCCACTCGGCCCCGCCCCCGCCGCTCCCCGGCAGGAAGGCTCGGTCCGCCTCCTTCCACAGCGCCGGCCTGGCCCTGGGCTCCGCCCCCTCGGAGAGCTGCAGCCCCGACAGCCCCTTCAGCACCGGCAGCGTCGGGGGCGGCTTCGTCTTCGGGGGCGACCTTCCCGCCCCGTCTGCGGAGGAGCTGGGGTTCGAGCTCGGGGGCAGCGGCGGCGGGGGCGGCGGCGCTAACATCTGGGCGCCGTTCGCTAACGCGCGGCAGCAGCAGCAGCAGCAGCGGCGCAACAACGGGGCGGTCACGCCGCGCGTCTCCCCCACCCTGCCGCCGCCGCCGCCGCCGCCGCCGTCGTCGTCCGACCCCGCCGGCCTGGAGCACCCGCTGGCCCGCCGCGCCCAGAGCGACCCGCTCAGCGCCCTCTCCTGGCTGCAGGCGGGCGGCGCCTCCTTCTCCCGGGGCTCCAGCAGCAGCAGCACCACGGGCTACTCCTCCTCCTGCTCCGCCTCCTCCCTGCCCGGGGGCTCGCCCACCGAGTCGGAGGGCGGGGGCGGCGGCGCGGCCATGCTGGCCCGCTTCAAGGCCGCCGCCGGCCTGGCGGGGGGGTACGGGCCGGGCGCCCGGGACTGCTACGTCTGCTTCGAGAGCGAGGTGATGGCGGCCCTGGTGCCCTGCGGGCACAACCTCTTCTGCATGGACTGCGCCGGGCAGATCTGCCAGTCGGCCGAGCCAGAGTGCCCGGTGTGCCACACCCCCGCCACCCAGTGCATCCGCATCTTCTCGTAACGATGGGGGAGGGGGGGTGGGTGCGAGGAAGAGTGGGTTAAAAGGGGCGGGGCCGGGGAGTACACTTCCTTCAGAACATAAAGACACCTGGATCCGCATAATAAAACTACAGCTCTAGTCTTCTCAGACACCGACAAACTGCCTTCATCCAAACGACAATAGCAACCATATCAGCCATGACACTAGTACTGATGTTTATAATAATAGTAATAATAATAATGATGATAATAATAATAATAACAGTAATAGTAATAATACTGATAAGGGCAATGACAATGGAAGTGACAAATGCGATTGTTGCAAGCCACCAAGTTTATTCTGTGAAGAAACTAAGAATCTTAAACACTATGTTCTTATTTCTCAACCCAAGTTAGCCTCAGCTAATGCACAGTTGGCTTGGTTCAGTTATTTGTATCATATGTGATTTTTTTTTTTCTTTCCCTCAAACGCAGATTTTCTGTTTACATTTTGCACAGGAATTCTGTTGCCTTGGGATGTTTGCAAGTTCTGATGCACTTTCTAATGCATTTTTAAAAAAAAGATCATCTATAATTCTTGAATGGTATTAGAGGCATCAGATGTTTTTTGTTAAGTATTTTTTTAAAAACTGAATTTATATTCCTGTACAGATGGTTTGCATTTTCACATGCTCAATGGCACTATTGTGTGGAGAGTTGCTGTGATGTAAAGGGGACTCACTAGAAATGGACGCGTAAATCAATGAAAATACGTGAACACGGGTGAATTTTACACTATCCCAGCTTCTTTGAAGGCCAGAGTGTCCATGTTTCAGTGAGATATGAAAGCATCACCACAGCCGTCCCATCAGGTTGTACACTCGTGTAGCTGCCATTCTGAGTAGAGTACGTTTAAAAGACCAAAACGCTGGTATATTTTGCGTTTGAATGTTTTTTAAGGGGAGAGAATCTAGAATTATTTATCGTTGGTTAAGAACAATGGCCAGAGTTGGGGGGGAGGGATGGATATCAAAGTTTAATTGAGCCAACATAAGAAGTGTGGTTTTGTTGCCAGACCTCAAATGGCTTTCTTTGTCCCCCATCTTCCTTCCTACTTCACTTCTCTCTTTCTCTCTTTCCTTTCCTTGTGGGTCTGAGAGCATACGTCTCCAGATCTTTGTTACTGTGCTGAAATTTGCTTGATCAAATTCAACAAAAGTTGCGCTTTGTCTATTAAGGCTTTTTTTATACTTGATTATTGATTGTGAACAACTCCTCGTTCCTTTTCGTTCCTGATTTTGACACGGACTCGTATCTTTTTGGGTTTCAAAGCGAAGCAGACGGTTTGGAAAGCCCGTGTAGAAAGCCTGTGAACCCTGTGAGACTGTAGCTAGCCAGCTAGCTGTTACGGAGTTTTTTTTCTGTGGTTATTTTTAAACGGCTGTTAACAATAGTTCCTTTGTGGCTGCGATGTATTCTGTCACAGAAAGATGGACATTGATAAGTGCTTGAGAGACTCTTGGTGCTTTCTTCTTTGCATTACTGTGCATTTATTTCAGTAGATGATTGTCACATCACATTAAACACACACACACACATAGAACATCTGGCAATCATGAAAATCCCACCCCCACCCCCCGATTAATCAGAATTGCAAAAAAGAAAGCACGCCGTTAGTCGCATTTAAATCTTTCCTCTTGTGCATGTTATTTTTCGCAGGGGGGGGTTGGGCAGGTTGTAGTTTAACCTCCCTCGTGCCTCACACGGGGTTCTTGTGTGTGAGGATGCTTAATGTCTGTACAGTACAATTTGGGTGATTTTCACGTCTCTCAGGGGCACTCTCTTGGGACCCCATTTTTAGTACCCCCCTACCCCCCGCCGCCCCCCCCCCCCCCCCTTCCCAATCCATTACATAAACAGAATCTCCCAGTGTACTGTTTAGATTCTTCTGGGATTACTCGAAACACTATGAAGATATGTATTTTTATTTTTTTCTTCTGTTCATTCTTGAAAAAGCCTCATTTTAGTTTTTTATTTTATTTTTTAAAGTTTTTTTTATAATTGAGTGAATATTTGCAAGTGCCCTGATGGTGATTTTATTGCTGGATGTAGCCCTCTCAGACGTTACAAAACCCCGCTCTCAGTATCTGGGAGATAAGCCATAAACGACAACATGGAAAGGACACAAAGGGCTTCCACATTCCCAGCGGCGATCCACGCAGCCTGGGTTTGTGTATCCTTAGTAATAACGAGGAGTCGTGAGGAACAAGACCGTTACGGCAGCTAAGTCCACAAACAACGGGGCTTCCAACAACAACTCAAAAGTGTTGTTTGCTTTTTTTTGGCTGGACCGCAACAGCGGGGGGCCAGCCCTACAAACGCGAATGTCTGTGACCTGACTGACTGACTGACTGAGTGAGCGATGAAGTTACGGCACGCAACGTCTGTGACGTCGGCCGGTTCGGTCCAGCCGTACGCTAGGTATTTGAACCTGGTCTTGTTTTTGAAGAGTCGCGGGAATGTTCCGGTCCTTTCCGTGGGCCGCGTTCTCAGAGCGCTGGCCACGCGGTGGCCGGGATGTAATTGAGATCCGTCACGTCACCTGCGTTCATCGCGGTTTCGCAAGCACAACGCTCGTCCGTTTCCCTACGTGGTAAGGCGATGAGCAAGGACCCCCCCCCCCCCACCCCCACAAGTGCTCGCCTCAGAATTCGAACGTTAGGCCTCATCCTTGACCAGTGACACTTGATTGTCTTTTGTTTTAAATGGGTTACATTTGTTTTACATTTATTTATTTGCTAAACAGCCACCCCTCTCTCTAGGGGCTACTTAAAATAGATCACATAGATGTGTATTGTATGTGTCTGTGTAGTGCGTTAGTTATATTTCTGGTTGTGCCCATGCAAAATTTTGTTACAGGTGCACAAGAACAGTCCAGGTGTATATGAATACTGCTTTCACTAGTATGTATAAAGTATATCTTGGGAGTTTTTTTTTTTTTTTTTAAACACTTTTTTTCAACCATGTCCTAGTTTACTTGTGCCTGGGGACTGTTTGTTCTCAAGTGAAGGTTTGTTTGGCTGATGAACAATAATACCTGGTTTCCCTGTGCGCAGATTTTGGTCGGACTCTGATAACCACTTATGTAATTCAGATCTCCGTTTCGACACCAGTCTAGTCGGTACTGCGGTGCATTTTTTATTTTTATTTCGGTTGTCGAAACCCTGTCGGAGCTCTCGACCGAAGGACCTGCAGAATTTTGCGACTTTGGACGTCCGCTTTGAAAAGGAGAAAAGGCCGGTCGTGGGGTTACGTGCGAATGTCTCCGTCACTCTTCTCCTCCCGTAGCTTCTGGAGGGTCTTCCAAAAACCTACACGCATGACTGACATCTCTGTTCCAGCTGTTCGATTTCGTCTGCAGCGCAGTGCCCCAGTCTGGAATGTCCTTTTTGTTTGTTTGTTTGTTTGTTTGTTTATTTTGTTTGTGGTCGCTGTTGAACATGAAATGATAATGTTGACTGCCTGATACTTGAAGCATATGGGTGTCATCGAATGTTCCTTTCTTAATTGGGGTGGGGTGGGGGGGGATGGAGAGATCTGAGAAATGCTTAACGAGTTGAGAATTGTCTGATGTGGATAAGGACAGAGGGTAGGTGATGGTGGGCAACGATTTTGCAAACGCGTGTTGAGGAAAGAACGGTTTAAAGGTACAAGTATCTAATGCACAACATACCCTAAAGATGGGGAAAAAACAGGGTTTATGAATGAAAATCATTTTGGGATGCACAGAGGGGTGGGAAAGAAACATAGTCCATTCTTAATTCCTTTCCCAGAATCACCCTCTGTCCTATTGCTTTAAGTATTTTGTACACAGATTTAATGATTTTATTATTTTTTTAACCAAAAGTGTTTTTCAATAATAAGCCTGCAGAACTGACTGTAAATACAACTATTACAATCATTGGAATTTGTGTGTGGATGTGGAGGACTAATTAGGACAAATGCATTTTTATCATTGTTTGCGAGTTCAAGTTCCGCGTGTCCTGAAGTTATCGGACATTGGTTCAGTCACTTATTTTTGCATTTCTTTATAACGTACTTACTTTATGACCAAAACGTCCCAAACTGTGACCATTTTACTTTAAGGATTTTTGCCTAATTCTTTATCTCCTGTGTACATCTAGACAATTTATAATAGAAAATAAGACAGCTATTGAAGAAATTTTAAAATTGAAATATATTTTATTTTAAAGTTCACGGACCTTTTAACCTTTAGGTGGGGTGCTTATATATAGTGCTTATATATTTGAACTGACTTGACGGTTATCAGAAATTGTATTAAGAGTTTTATTTTTTATGATTCTTTAATAAAATGTTTTTGTTTATGTTTTGTTTTTTATGAAAAACAATAACCCATTGTGTGCTTGTATTTATTTATTTTTTGTGTTATGCATGGTTAATGCATGCCGTCTGAGATGCAGAAAGATTGGAATTACCCAGTTTATTGTTGGCCGGCTTCATTGATCATTTCGCACGCTATGCGTACGAGCGCGTTCCGCGCCAGCCGGAACATTTTGTAGAAGACTACATTCTCCGGCTCTGAGTTCCTGGGAAAGACAAAATGTTCCAATAATGCGAGACCTGGGAGGTTTTCTAGCCCGCGGTAAATTGGGTCAAGTAGGCGCGTAGCATCAGGAAGAGATTACGTTTTAAAGTAAGCGATTTTAATTCGTGTGCGTTAGCTAATGCGGAGCAGTTATGGCAACTCGCCCTCCGGAACAATACAAAATAAGGCACGATTCCCGGTTGATGTACAGACGGCGAGAATGATTTATTTGATTTCTGCTTTTTCCAATATTCAGCTTTACATCCAACTTTAGCATCTCTCCTGTTGGCACATAGACTGGGCCACATTGTACAGACACGTGAACAATACTGGGTCATTAAATTATCGAGGTTCACAGCTCAAAAATATTACTAAAGAATAGTAAGAAAGAGAGGTGCGAACTATACATATGTACCCTAAAAACATGAATATGTATATGCAATGTAAATTAGTTCAAATTGTACTTAACATTCATTCAACCTAGTGCAAAAGCAGTATTTTTCACACGGAAGGATGGAAAATGTACGTGATCTATTGTCTAATTATTCTTACAGAAGCCTGTTAGCAGAGATCACCCTTATTTGCGACGTCAAAGAGTATCCATTAAAACGGCACATAACCTAGTAATATTTTATTCATGCCTGAAGTCATAGTATGTATTGAGTGTACATCCACAAGGTTTCCCTTTGTTCTGATTGCCTCTGTGTGCGTCCACCTCTTCCTCACAGTTCGTCTCTTTCAGAGGCGGGAAATTGTGGGTTCTGAGCATCATGTTGGCTTTCCGCGAAGCGTCACTCAGGTGTGTTACCTAATGGGCATAACAGAGTGTCGTGCAGTGTGCATTAGCGCCCCTGACCCCCCTATAAAATGCGACTACTCTGAAACAGTGCTGCGTCAGCACATGCGCCTAGCACGTCCGCACGCGCATCGCATTCCCGCAGAGCGCAAGACTTGAGTTTGCTCGTTTACGCGGATGTACTCTTCACCCTTGATACGAGGAGCGCGTTTATTTTGCTGGCCTTTCGTTGGCTTTGAGGCCTCGCTCTTCTAACAGTCGCACGGCCGTGTATCCCTTAATGAGCAGACGCAGCCTTTGCTGCGCTGAAAATGCGTTATAAGAGGGAAGAGCTTCTCGTAAAAAGGGTTGCCCTCTGACTCTCTCTCCTCGTGCAGGTTTAACCCTTTAAGGTTTAAGACTGCAAATGTGTGATTAGAGTGTCAACTGAACACTCCGACGATGATGTAACAATCACTGCTGGTAAATGAAAGCAATGGAGTTCTGGAACACTTACTTTAGAATTTGAAAAAAAAAAAAGACATTCCAAAAAGCCTTCTCTTCAAAGGGTTAACCGTTAACTTGCCAGTCGGAGGCGACTCTGTCTCCCTCCTTCTCCCCAGTGGTGCAAAGTGCACGGAGGGAATTGCACCTCTGCGGAACGCCGGGAGAAGGGAAGGGGCGAGAAACCGTTTCGAAGAGGGCATCGCCATTCGCGTTTCACCCCAACCCCGGAGTCCTGTTCCCCCCTCTTTTCTGCAGGACGGGTACACACGGATACCCACCCCCAACCAGAAGACCATGACTGTGGAGCTCTATACTAAGGTAGGGTGTGTGGCTGGAGCGTTTTTTGATTGGTCCAGTACCCTTATGCTGTTACCTATGCTTCTGTTCCCAATTGGGCTGAGAAACTTCATTTGACAGGGACAATGCACATTAGTAACATTTCTGTAAATGTGCCAGAGTTAGCCCGGGAGGCTAATTTTCATCTGCAGTCCCTGGGCTACAGTGTCTTTGGACTGTGGGAGGAACCCGGAGCACCCGGAGGAACCCTGGTCAAATACGGGGTGAACCCGGAACCTTCTCCTTGTGAGGCAACGGTGCCAACCACTGCGCCACCATGCCACCCACTCTGATGCTTCTTTTGTGCTGTTTGTCAGTCATTATGAACAATTCTGAAAATTATAAAACAGCACTGGGAGAAGGCAAAGAAAGATAGGAAACAAAATTAATGTTCCCAAAAAATATTCTGATAAAAGGATAATACCATTTTCCTGCTTTCTTATTATTTAATGTGCCTCAGAATCTTGTTTTTGTATTTTTTTTTGGTATTATTAATTTTGCACACGCTCCATCCTAGTGTGATTGTTTTAAAGGCTTGTCTATAAATGCAGAAGATGAGACGAAAGACTAGCAGCTAGCCCACAGGTCCTGAGTGCATTTCTTTTGTGTTGCGCTTCCTGTCTTGTGATTAATCACATGTTGCTCTTCCTCCCAACGATAGCGGTGGAAGGGGGGGGGGCGGGGTCAGTGTTTGATGTGGTTTTGGGAGGGGGGGGGGGGTTAAGGATGAGAAAGACGGGTTTTAATGGCAGGAGGAAGCGCTCCATCAGGACGAACGAGAGAGAGAGAGAGCCTGTCCTGATGGAGATAATGAGTAATCCGAGCCCTCGGGTGGAGGGGGGGGGGGGTGGTGAGGGAGGGAGAGAGGCATGACTGACGTTAATGTTTAACGGGGGAGACGGGCAGATTTGTGCTGAGGCAGGAGGCCGTGGGTCGGGGCGGGGCCTGCCGGCACTCTGGGCGTCGCCCGGCCGGTGGAGAGGGGAGACGTTGAGGAGACACTTTGGCTCCCCGGCTCGCCGGCGGTGGAGAGCAGCGTGGCGTGTGCCGCGGTGTTGTGTCAGAAACGAGACGCAGCTGGACGGCGCTGTGTGGAAATGCACAGCAATGAAGTGTATTTGTGCGCAGAGCTGAGAACTCTGAAGAGTCCTCCATTTTCAATATCACTAGCGACTGTGCTGTACAGAAAAGTTCTGAATAAGATAAAGAGAATTCTTTTAAAGTGATCCATTCTGGCAGTAGAGGAGCAGCTTACATTGCATGTGTATACACGTGTGTGTGTGTGTGTGTGTGTGTGTTGGGTATACATTTGCGTATCTGCCTGTGTGTGCGTATGCTGGGGTTCCTGATATGCCTGTGAATCCTGAAAAGGTTTTCATGTGTGTGTCTGTATGTTTGTGTGTTTGAGTGATTGGTCTTTGCTCTGACCCTGTGTTAGTACGTGACACGGTGTTTGTGTGTGACCGTGTGTGCATGCAAAAGAGAGTCAGAGCGAGAGAGAGAGAGAGAGAGAGAGAGAGAATGAAGTGACCGCTGTCTGCTGTGACCCTGTGTTTGTGTTTGACAGTTTGACAGAAGTGTTTGTGTGTTTGTGTGTGTGTGTGTGTGTTTGTGTGTGTGTGTGTTTGTGTGTTTGTGCGCCAGGGTGCGAGCGTGTGGGTGCCCGACCCGGAGGCTGTGTGGGCGTCGGCCTGCCTCCTGCAGGACCTCAGGCCGGGTGACGGACACCTCCTGCTTCGGCTCGGTGACGGCAGGGTGAGGGACGCGGACCGGATACCCCAACACCGCTGTGACCTACCCTGCTGCTGCCACGGTCACCCCACTAACACCCCTGAACCCCCACTTTCACCACTGTGACCTACCCTGCTGCTGCCACAGTCACCCCACTAACACCCCTGAACCCCCACTTTCACCACTGTGACCTACCCTGCTGCTGCCACTGCACCCCCACATTCACCACTGCACCTCCACATTCACCACTGCACCCCCACCTTAACTACTACACCCCCACTTTCACCCCTGCACCCCCACATTCACTGCTGTACCCCCACTTTCACCCCTGCACCCCCACATTCACCCCTGCACCCCCACTTTCACCCCTGCACCCCCACATTCACCACTGCACCCCCACTTTCACCACTGGACCCCCATTTTCACTGTTGCTATGAACACCACTGTGCTCGCTGTGATCACAATTCTCCACACCCTCTCCAGCACTCCCAAGGGCCCGTGCCTCTGTTAAAGCAACGCACTTGCTATCCTGTACATTAACAACTCAAAAAATGATGTCAACTTGCTGACAAAACTCGATTTTGTAGTTTGTTAGTTGTCTAACACCTTTATGGATTTAAAATCCTCAACCAAGCCTTAGCCTTCTTTTGTTGCGTGAGTGTGAATTGGCTCTTGTACATTTTCCTGGCTTCTGGTGTTTACCTTCTAGGAGGTGCAGTACCCAGTGTCGCCCCCTTCTGGCCTCCCGCCGCTAGGGAACCCTGATATTTTGGAGGGGGAGAATGACCTGACGGCGCTCAGCTTCCTGCACGAGCCCGCGGTCCTGCACAACCTGCGCGTGCGTTTCCTTGACTACAGCAGCATCTACACCTACTGTGGTAAGGGTGGGGGCGGGACTTTGGGAACTGTGGCCGCTGTGGGTGGGTGGGTGGGTGGGTGGGTGGGTGGGTGGGATGTGGGGGGGCTGGGCACCAGTGTTGTGTAGTGGTTCGGGGCCTGGGATCAGGTTGAAGTCCCTGGTGCAGTACTGTGACAGTTTCCGATTAAATTTCCAGTTGAAGAAAACTGGACAGTGCATGAAAATATTATGAGTGTTAATCACTGTGGATAAGAGTATCTGAGTAGAGAGTTGATAAGAGGTAAGAGTAGCTGAGTAAATATGTTATCCCTTTGAAGAGTAGGTTTTTTGGAATGTTTACTCAATATTTCAAGTCAATGTTCTAGAGCTTCCAATACTTTCAGTTACCAGCAGTGATTGTGACATCAGCATTAGAATGTTCAGTTAAGAACATTCTAATCACATATGTGTAATCTTACACCTTAAAGGGTAAAAAAGAAAGAAAGAAATGGTGATGGTAGAAAATGTTTGAGTGTTTGATCATTTCTCAGAACCTGTTTTGGACAAGCGTGCCAAGTGAAAAAGGCATCGTCTGTTAGCAGCTAGCTGATAAATTTTTAATCAGTTGCATCTAATGCGGTGGCTCTGCCTGATTCATATTAGAATAATAATGAAACATTTGCTGGTGCGACTAAATAGGGACCCGTGTTATTGACCATGGTCCTCCTGGAGAATCTGAGCAAACATTAACCGCAGGGCAGAGCCTCTGCAGGTCTGTTTGAGCAGCCAGCCTGGAGCCGTTTGTGCTGAGCTGATGAAACAGCGTTCGCCTCAGCTGTGAGAAACCCAGGTGAAATGCGGTGACCTGTAAGATGGAGTTTTGTGCTTCAGAAACGTCGCTCGGCTTTTTCGTGGACCCCGTGTTTCTGTTGACTGATGGTCGTTTCCCTTATTTTAATGTGATCTCGGCTGGTTTTGCTAAATCCTGTGCCCTTAAAAGCCCTTGTGCTTCATGGCATGTGCATCGTTCCTGAAAATTAGTTTTAAGGAGGGTTACGGTGGCTTAGAAAGCAACAGCGAAAAGCTTGCAATAAGCTCTCCTGTGCCGTCGCTCCTTCCTCACTTACTCTCTTCAACGGAGAATTCGGACAGATCCACTGGAACCTCACTTTCCATCACTCTCAGAAAGGAAGTGCTGATACCAGCACACTTTTTGCGTTACTACTTCAGTGTTACTTTCATCACATTTTGTGTCCAAAGTTAATACTTTTCTGCTACACGTACACAATTTATGTGTTACAAATGGAGACTTTTTTTTAGCAGACTTGCGTTGAAAGTAACACAGAATGTTGTTGTCCTTAACTAGACATGGAGTCGTGTTTTAAAAAAATAAAAATAAAAAAAAGGCACATTCTGTGTTGTTTTTAATGTGTCTGCTTTACATTACAGGCATTTAGCAGACACTCTTATCCAGAGCGGTTTACAAAACTTTTACTTTTGCGTCCATTTACACAGCTGGATATATACTGAAGCAATGCAGGTTAAGTACCTTGCTCAAGGGTACAATGGCAGTGTCCTACCCAGGAATCGAACCTGTGACCTTGAGGTTACTAGACCAGTTCCTTACCCATTATACTACACTGCCACCCTGTTTTGAGAGTGATCCTGCTGGACTGCACTAAGCCTGCCTGTTTGGGCATCGCAGGGATAGTGCTGGTGGCCATCAACCCGTACGAGCCGCTGCCCATCTACGGGGAGGAGGTGATCGACGCCTACAGCGGGCAGGACACGGCCGACCTGGAGCCCCACATCTTCTCCGTGGCGGAGGAGGCCTACCGAACCATGATCAGGTCAGAGGTCATCCGCGTCGTTCCCCACATCTCAGTCTTCGCTTCTGGAGGATTAAAGGTTGCTGTGTGCCACAAGACCTGGGGCAAATAATGATCTGAAGCACTTAAACCCTTCAGACATCACTAATAGTCCTACGGATTACTGGAAAGGTTTTAATGAATATTTTGCAAATATTTAGAACTATTTTTTTCTACAATATTAATTGTACGTTTCTTGACATACAAGTTTTTGGGAAAATCTCAGCTTTCTACAGTGTTCTAAAAATTCTAACCAGCATAAAAATAATATTTCTCATTCGTATTTCACCCAGGTATAACTGGGTAACTGTAAAGCATTGCGTAGAAAATGGACAGGCTGCAAACTGGGGTTTATTGCACCCAGGTACTGAGGAAGCTCAGAACCAGAATTCAAACTTTTGAGAGCTCTCTCTTTTGACTTGTCTTATCAAGAGCTTCAACGCTCAAGTTGTACGGGTGATTCCCAAACGGTGTTAACTTTGAGTCGAGCGGCCTCAGCCCTCGTGAAGGAGAGTAATGCATCTCACCAGATGTTTGAAACCCTGTCCCCTCTGGGTCTCTGCGTTCAGGGAGCAGAAGAACCAGTCCATCATCATCAGCGGGGAGTCCGGGTCGGGCAAGACCGTCTCGGCCAAGTTCACCATGCGCTACTTCGCGGCGGTGGGGGGCGCGTCCCAGCAGACCAGCGTGGAGGAGAGAGTGCTGGCGTCCAATCCCATCATGGAGGTACGCGGAGCTCTGGTTTATATCTATCTGTGCCACCTGCAAAGAATCCTACACATACCGCCATTTTGATTGTAGTTCATAGATGCGTTTTTCGGGTGGTATTTTGTTATTGTTTCCCACCCCAATTGACAATCCTCTGTTTAGGGGCATAGGCACAGGCCCCCTTAAACAGAGGATTGTAAATTGGGGTGGGCAACAATAACAAAACACCATCTAAAAAATGTTGTCTATAAACTACAATCAAAATGGCAATATGTGTAGGACTCTTTGCTGGTGGCGCAGATTTATAAATCACACGAAGAGCTGAGTAACCCATATTACACATGAAATAAATGTATGAAAGTATAATATTTTCATTACTTGTACTTTCAATGCTGCCCATTGCTGTACATGGTGATTTGTCTCTTTGGTGTTTTTGAATTATAAATGGGAGGATTGTTCAGTTTTGTTAATTTCTTTAATATAATTTTAATAAAATGTCCAATGTCTTTGTAGAACTGTAAAGAAAATGAGTGTTGAATGACACACTGAGTGTCAGTTGATATGTGATGCAATGTTCGCTTCAGGCCATCGGGAACGCCAAGACAACCCGGAATGACAACAGCAGCCGTTTCGGGAAGTACATTGAGATAGGCTTCGGTCGTCACGGTGACATCATTGGGGCAAACATGAGGACCTACCTTCTGGAGAAATCCCGTGTCGTCTTCCAGGTGCCCGATTGTAAATAATATCCCAAATGCTTTAACTGACCAGTAGTGTGGCCAGATCTCGGTGGCTAATTCAAGCTCTTACGCACCACGGTGATGCAGTGCATTTATCCAAAATATGATCCTGATATATGTAAATTAGGGCTGCCCAACTCTGTGTTCCTGTAGGGTTTGCACTCCAACCCTAAAGAAGCACACCTCATTCAACAGCTAGAGGTCTCCTTGAGCTGATACTCAGTGGAATGAGATGTGGCAGGTTAGGGTTAAAATTCAAACTGACAGGATGGGTAGATCTCCAGGAACAGGGTTGGGTATCTCCATTAACGGATGGGAAGAAAGTGCTGATCTTATAAGTTCCCCGTGCTGCGAGCTGAGTGATTGAATTTTGGCCGATAATGCCCGTCCATGTTCCAGGCCCCAGAGGAGAGGAATTATCACATCTTCTATCAGCTGTGTGCCGGGCGAGAGCTGCCGGAGATGAGAGCCCTCAAGCTGGGTGAGACTGAGGTCCTCGGCTGACCCTTCACTGAGCAGACCGGCAGTCCCAGAGCTGCTGCAGACTGTGTGACTCAGACAGAGTGGGCAGTAATCCTGTGTGTGTGTGCAGACTAACACACAGAGCGTGGTCAGTAATCCTGTGTGTGCAGACTAACACACAGAGCGTGGTCAGTAATCGTGTGTGTGTGCGGACTAACACACAGAGCGTGGTCAGTAATCGTGTGTGTGCAGACTGACTAACACATGCAGGGTGGTCAGTAATCATTATGTGTGTGCAGAGTAACACGTGCAGGGTGGTCAGTGATCATGTGTGTGCAAACTAACACGTGCAGGGTGGTCAGTAATCATGCGTGTGCAAACTAACACATGCAGGGTGGTCAATAATCATTATGCATGCAGATTGATTGATGTATGCAGGGTGGTCAGTAATCATTATGCATTCAGGTTGATTGACGCATGCCGGGTGGTCAGTAATCATTATGCATTCAGGTTGATTGACGCATGCAGGGTGGTCAGTAATCATTACGCATGCAGATTGATTGACGCATGCAGGGTGGTCAGTATCCCTACGTACGGTCTGACTGCGCATCTCTGTTGAACCCCTGATCCGATCTGAAGTAAACAACGTCTGCTGCTGCTTTATCTCAGAAACAGCCAAGTTGTTGTGTTTTTTTTTCCCTCTCGTTCTTGCTGGCGGATATTACCGCGTTGCCATAGACGCGGCGGAGCAGTTCCGCTACACCAGCCAGGGCGGGGAGGCCAGCATCCCGGGCACGGACAACACGGCCGACCTGGAGCGCACGCGCAGCGCGCTCACCGTGCTGGGTAAGAGAGGCCGCGCGGGAAAGGGTGCGCGCATGGGGGCCTCCAGTGGCGCAGCCCGTAGAGCGCTTTCCACGTGCTCGTTGCGAGCTGTGACGTCGGCGGTTCGAGTCCGACCGCACGACATTTGTCGCGCGTCTCTCCCTCTCTCTCCTCCTAGTTATTCCTGTCTCTCTACGCTATCCTGTCTAATAAAGCTGAAAAAAGCCCCCCCCCCCCCCCACAAAAAAAAGGAAGGGTACACGCGCTATGGCCAAACACATCCAGCCCAGCGCTACAGTAAAGCACATCCAGCCCAGCGCTACAGCAAAGCACATCCAGCGCTACAGCAAAGCACATCTAGCGCTACAGCAAAGCACATCCAGCGCTACAGCAAAGCACATCCTGCGCTGTGTTCATCTGAAGGGTGCTGGGCTGTGCCTTCTCTCTCCCTGCAGGCGTGGGGTCTGACCAGCAGATGGAGCTGTTCCGAATCCTGGCGGCCGTGCTGCACCTGGGGAACGTCAGCATCCAGGCCAGCGGGAGAGGGGGTGACCGAAGCTACGTCGACGTACGGGAGCGAGTGTCAAACGAGCCTTTAAATTTCTCCCGTGGTCCCGAGGAGCGGCGGCTCGATAAAGGCCCTGTAGCTTCCGCTTATGAAACGCTCTTGAGATCCTGGTCAGATTTGAAAACACTCGCAAAACGTCGCTGAAAGTTTTCACCAAAACATGTTCGATCTCAATCTTCCATGCACAAAATATTTTTATTATTTAAAACGAACCAACGTTTCGACAACAAGGGGCTTTCCTCTGGGTCAGGGGTGTCAGAAGCTTGAGAGTATGGGGGCTTCTTTTCTTTTAGTCTATGTTCCGCCAGTCAGCACCTGTGCAATCAAGGTGTGTGTCACTCTTGCTTAAAAATATACTAACATAAATGTATAGAGCATATGATAAGTGGTTAGGGGGGTTTAAGGGGTTTAAGGGGTTAACTATTTAAAATAATTACCCATATGTGATGCCTGTGGTCCCCTCTACCTGTCTTTCTCCCTGCTGTTACACCGTTGGCCAGATGAGGGCGCTGTGTGGAATCTGTTCCCTGACGCGGCCCTGTGTGTGGCTGCAGGCTGAGGACCGGTCCCTGGCGGTGTTCTCCAAGCTGCTGGGCGTGGAGCGTGCCCAGATGGCGCACTGGCTGTGCCACCGGCGGCTGGCGGTGGGGGCGGAGCTTCTGGTCAAGCCCATGTCCGGGCGGCAGGCGGGGGAGGCGCGGGACGCCCTGGCCAAGAGCGTGTACGGCCAGCTGTTCGGCTGGATCGTGCGGCGCCTCAACACCGCGCTCCGAGCGCAGAGGGAGCGGCCGCAGTCCGTCATCGGCGTCCTCGACATCTACGGGTCAGGGGGCCGGCCCGGGGATCAGCTGAGACTCTGGCAGTACTGGGCAGTGCCACCATGTGGCGGGAAGGGGGGGGGGGGGTGTGAAATTAAGGAAGGATTCCAAGGGCCCGGACTGACGGGGACCCTCAAATAAATTAGGCCGTAATTATGCATGGAAGGGATGACCTGTGGTGGGGCCCAATTTGAGATCTTTTCATGGGGCCCCGAAATCCCTGGCGGTGCCCCTGGTCATGTGACTTTATTTAATTTGTAACGCAACGGCCAAGACAGAGCGCATTATTTTGAATGATTTCTGTGGCTTTTATTTTGAAACTCGTTAGCGTTAATGTCACACAAGCGGAATGTGTGAGAGTGACTGTTATGTGGCTGCAGTGCTGACAATTTAAATCACTATAAAACTTACATTGTGCTTGCAGAGCTACCAGAGGCCATTTTAAAGTAAGTGATGTGCTATTATTCAGTGTAATATGGCCTTTTTTTAACCACTGGGTCACAAATCTGCACTGTGAAATTAGAGTCTGGAGTCTGAACTCATGGAAAACACATGCACTTTACTGAAAAAAGTAGAAAGTATCTGAGACATCTCTTTATTTAATAGTGCAACGGGGAATGGTTTTAAGCATAGGTAAGTGGTAGGTATTTAACAGAAGGTGCTGGTATTTCACAGAGAGCTGACGTCGCCCCATTGTTGTTTCTTAACTTTCTCTTTCAGGTTCGAGACGTTCGACAGGAACAGCTTCGAGCAGTTCTGTATAAACTACGCCAACGAGAAGCTGCAGCAGCAGTTTAACTTGGTGAGTCCGATGGGGCTGTGTGTCGGCGTGTGCAGGCCGGATTCTCTGGGCTGTGTGCGGTACACCCAGAGTCACTCAGATCTGGCCCTCAAGGTCAGCAGTACTGCAGGATTTCTCTTCTGCCTGACAGCCCCACAGTCCAGTGATGTCACCGATTGGCCAGCGATTACACTCACCTGATAGGTCAGGTATAAATCAAGGAGGAGATGGGGGGAGGGGGGGTAGATGGAGGGCAGGGGAGAGAGGGCGGTGAGAAGAGAGATGGAGGGAGAGATAAGAGGGAGGGAGGGTGGGACGGGAGGAGGAAGAGAGAGGTATTAGATGGCTGGAATGAAAAACTAGCAGTACTGCTGGCCTGAGGGCCATATTTGAGTTTCACTTCCATCTACTGTATCGACATGAGGATATATCAGATATGCCTCTTTCTGCTTTTTCTCATGTATTGTTCTAATTCTCACACCTCCCATCTCTTCTCTCTCTCTCTCTCTTTTTCCCTGTCTCCCTGTATCTCTCTCTCTTTTCCCTCTCTCTCTACCTCTCTCTGTAAACTCTATCTCTACCCCCCCCCCCCCCCCCAGCATGTGTTCCAGCTGGAGCAGGAGGAGTACGTGAGGGAGGGTCTGCCCTGGAGCCGGATTGAGTTCAGTGATAATCAGCCCTGCATCGCCCTGATCGAGGGGCCCCTGGGGCTGCTGGACCTGCTGGACGAGGAGTGCAGGGTGAAGACCAGCATGCCCTGAGCCGCATGCTCTCTCTCACACACACACACACACACACACACACACACACACACATACACACACACACACACACACACACACACACACATACACACACACACACACACACACACATACACACACACACACACACACACACACACACACACATACACACACACACACACACATTCTCACACACACATACACACACACACACACACACATTCTCACACACACACACATACTCATACATGCACACACACACACACACACACACATTCTCTCACGCACACACACACATTCTCACACACACACACACATACTCATACATGCACACACACACACACACACACACACACACATTCTCTCACGCACACACACACATTCTCACACACACACACACACACACATTCTCTCACACACACACACACACACACACACACACATTCTCTCACACACACACACACACACACACACATTCTCATACATGCACACACACACACACACACTTACACACAAAGGCACATGCGCACACACACTGACATGCAGACACACGCATACACACACACACACACACACACAAAGGCACACACACATACACAGAGACACACAGACACTCACACACATTCTCACACACACACACATACTCATACATGCACACACACACACACACACTTACACACAAAGGCACATGCGCACACACACTGACATGCAGACACACGCATACACACACACAAAGGCACACACACATACACATAGACACACACACACTCACACACATATACAGGGACACACACACACACACTCACACACACATATTTAAACATTTATCTCCTTTGGCTGTCCCAGTATTAAGCACCTTTGAATGATTTACTGTGACCTGCAATGTCAAGGGTCAAGGGTCAAATAGAATGTCAGGGGAACAACCCCCAGAGGGAGATGCCCCAGAGACTTGCATGTCAATTAATTAAATGTGCTGTTTCCTGATAACCTGGGCCCTTGACCCTGCCCCCTGCTGACCCCTGCTGACCCCCCCTGACCCCTGCTGACCCCCCCCCTTCTCAACAGATGCCGAAAGGCTCCGATGAAAGCTGGGCCCGGAAGCTGTACGACCAGCACCAGAACCAGAACCCCAGTCCACACTTCGGCAAGCCGCGCATGTCCAACATGGCGTTCATCATCCGCCACTTCGCTGACATGGTTAGCCCGCCCCCCCCCCCCCCATCACTGAGAATGTCACGCCGCATGCGGTGCGGGTTTCCTGCGTTCCCGAATCTTCACTCCTGTCCGTGTTCGTGTCCCGTTCAGGTTCAGTACGAGTGTGACGGCTTTCTGGACAAGAATCGGGACACGGTGTTTGAGGAGCCAATCAACATCTTGCGAGCGAGCCAGGTACCTTTCATACCCCCCCGCGTGCTTTTATAGAATGTAATCCTCTGGTTTAAACTTCTGGACCAAAGAACTGCACTACAGCTGCAACAACTCGTTTCACAGATTTGGATAGCTGTTTCTGTTGTAATCCAGTTCTGTGGTTTAGAGGTCTAAATCTGTGGTTTAAACTCCGGTTAAGCACCATGCAATTGACCCATAAAGATTATGAACAGGGACATGTATGTTGGTAGAACTAGGTTTACCAAGACAGACACACAGCACACTGCTAACCGCTCAGCGGTAACCTGCAGTCTCCTGCTGTCTCCCTCAGTCTGAACTGGTGGCTGAGCTGTTTCAACAGGAACCAGCAGGGGGCGCCCTCTCCCAGTCCGGTTTACCGAACGGAAGCCTGCGCTCTGGAAAGAGGGCTCACCGGGAGCACAAGCTGACAGTCGGCTTCCAGGTGAAGGCTCCCTCCGGTGGTCACTTGTTGCAACTACATGGCTGAGGAACTAAGCTCTATCTGTGGTCTGTTTCTCACGCATTTCTTCTGTGTGTTCGTTCATGTGTCCACAGTTCCGCCAGTCCCTGCAGCTCCTGATGGACACTCTGAACTCCACCACTCCCCACTATGTGCGCTGCATCAAACCCAATGACCTCAAACAGCCTTTCCTGTGAGTCTGTTCCGCAGTGTGTGTGTGTGTGTGTGTGCGTGTGTTTGTGCATGTGTGTGTGTCTGTGTGCGTATGTGTACCTACATGCTCGGGTGCATTTGTTTGAGTATGTGTGAATGTGTAGTTATGCGTATGTGTGTGTGTTTATGATATATGTGTGCGTGTGTGTGTGTGTTTGTGTGTGTGCTGCAGGTTTGACCCTAAAAGGGCGGTCCAGCAGCTGCGGGCCTGTGGAGTCTTAGAGACCATCCGAATCAGCGCTGCAGGATACCCGTCCAGGTGAACACAGAATTTATACTTCCTGTAGTTTTTCCCTTCCTGGCCACTCTTTAGAACAGAGAGTAGTCGTCCTCTCTTTTCATTTCTCCCTTCCCCTTCTCCTCCTTTTCCTCTCCTTTCCCTTTCATTGAGGTAGATGATGCTCAATAATTTCTATTTTATGAATATTCTATTTAATTTGTTGGGATGACAGGTGTGCCATCCGCCAAGTTACGGACAAGCTAGGTACTCCCCATACCTGTATAGCACTGAGAGTTTGCACCTTTCAGAATTTCCCACGGAAATGACTACAATGACCACAATCCCTCACTCCTTTCATGTATTAACTTCCCTACCCTCTGACCTCATGTAAACACACAGTATTCAATACACATGCAGTAATAACCAAGCAGGCATTTTCCCAGCATGCTTTGCTGTGCATGGCCTTTTGCCAGCGGTACTGGGCTCAGTTC
>NC_049204.1:6177589-6215089 GCF_013347855.1 Anguilla anguilla | reverse complement strand
CTCCACATAATCTCCCCAAATCTGATCAGTGCTTCTCCACATAATCTCCCCCAATCTGCTCTGTGCTTCTCCACATAATCTCCCCAAAGTCTGCTCTGTGCTTCTCCACATAATCTCCCATAATCTGCTCTGTGCTTCTCCATATAATCTCCCCAAATCTGCTCTGCGCTTCTCCACATAATCTCCCCAAATCTGCTCAGTGCTTCTCCACATAATCTCCCCAAATCTGCTCAGTGCTTCTCCATATAATCTCCCCAAATCTGCTCTGTGCTTCTCCACATAATCTCCCCCAATCTTCTCTGTGCTTCTCCACATAATCTCCCCAAATCTGCTCTGCGCTTCTCCACATAATCTCCCCAAATCTTCTCTGCGCTTCTCCACATAATCTCCCCAAATCTTCTCTGTGCTTCTCCACATAATCTCCCCAAATCTGCTCTGTGCTTCTCCACATAAACTCCCATAATCTGTGCTGTGCTGCTGGTAGATGTGCACACCATTTGCATAATTTCTTCTAATGTATTCTGTGCTACTGTTCTGGGGTATGGCCTAAGGAACAATAATTGAAAACTAATTATTAACTATCAGAGTTGGGTTCAATTCTAATTCATTTCAATTCAGCCAGTTCGTTAAATCCAGGGATTATGAGATCTACTCTTGTCAGGAAAAAGAGACTTTATTCGTGGCCTCGTGTTTTGGCAGCGTTCTCGGGGACACAGACGGACGGACTCGTCCCAGAGCCTGGTTCTGGAGCCCCTCTCCCCCGTGTCCCCCTCCTTTTCCGGGCCGCCCCCGTTCCCCGTGCCCGAAGACGACCGGAGGCTCAGCGTGACTACCCCCACCTGCGAGAGGAAACTGTGGGCTCCGGACTCCGCCCTGGTGACTGTCCATCAGACTCTTTGTCTCCTTCTCTGTTCCATTGGGGGGGGGGGGCTGTGGTGGTACTGAGACCGGTTCTCTCTGATTGGCTGGCAGGATGGCTTGATGGACGTGATGGGCGTGGCCAAGGACGCGGCAGAGAAAATGAAAGGGGAGGACTTGAGGCACGCTTACGATGCCGTCCGCGTGGCCAACAAGTGAGTCACCGCGGCAACTGCAGACCTCAGTGTCTGCGCACACGTACCGTAATACGACATTATTCGTGCGTAAATAAGATCTACAGCCGGGGCATATCGGTAGATCAATTCAGCCGTTATTACCATACTGTGTCTCTTAGTTTAGCCATGACCTTCGGTGTCCTTTGGATAAAAGCATCTGCCAAATAAACGTAATGTAATACAGCACAATGCTATGAAGCTACACGCCTGTGAAAGGCTTCTGAATAATGCATTGCTAACAATCAATGCTCTGAGGTGGGCATCATCGGTTAGCAGCCCCTGCGCCAGATCAGGCCTGCCAGTAAGTCTTCTCTGGCTGTCCTTTCCAGTACTGAATGTGAACAAGAATAAAAATGTTCCTGTGCATGGCTTCAGTTATATTAAAATGACGTATAATCAATAGAAAAGTGTATAATATTGAACGAATCAATTCCAGTTGAAATGTAGGCTATAGTGCGTGTGCGTGTTATGTGAATGGGTGTGTGCTTGAGAGTGCGTGGATTAGAGAGTGTTTGAGCGAGTGAGGATATGAGAGAAAGTTAGTTTGTGAAACTGCGTGTGTGTGTGTGTGTGTGTGTGTGTTTGTGTTTGTGTGTGTGTATGTGGGGACACCTTTCTGGTTTGGACTAAGGAGTATTTTCTGTGTACGAATTTCACCCCAGGTCAAAGTTATTTGATATAACCCCTGCTCTAAGAGGTTGTTGGCGACCATGACAACATTTCCCCGTGTCTCCCCGCAGGATTCTGGAGGACCAGCTGCTATCCCAGAGGTCCCAGTGGGAGGAGGAGCTCTCTAACCTGCGGCTGCGGGTTCAAAGCCCGAGGGACAGACTGATGACCCCTGACTCACCCCACTTCACCCCTGACCACGACGCCATCAATTTACTGCTGTCTGACAATATTGTAAGTGCTGATGCATTGTTTTGTTTCATATCAGTGTTTTCCTGTGGTTTACTTAGTATTTGGTGCTGTGAGGGTATTCTGTGTAGTAACGTGTGGAGTTTCTAGCACTGTATGAGTGAGGTATTTAGTTCTGTGTGTGCGTTTCTTCTTGGTTTTAAGACCTGATGTGTAGTGATGTGGGTATGTGTGTGCAGGACCTGATGTGTAGTTATGTGTGTGTGTGTGTGTGTGTGTGTGTGTGTGCGCAGGACCTGATGGAGCAGGTGGAGGTGAGGGAGCAGGAGTGCCTCAGGCTGAGGAGGGAACTGAAGGAGCTGAGACACACAGTCACACTGAGGAGAGCACTGATACACATGGGTCTGTGTCCCACACTCACACACACACACACACACACACACACAGACATGCACATACAGACACACACACACACGCACATACCCACACACACACACACACAGAAATACACACAGCACACAGATGCACACTCAAATCCACCCCGACCCTTTTCTGTTTCCCTCTTAGGCTCCACCGTGGCCTTGCCCTTTGGACAGGAAGTCCCGCCTACCCAAAAGAGGGCGGAGTTAACGGGGCTCCTGGAGTGCAGGAAGAGGGACGAGGCGAAGCTACTGAAGAACCTGGTCACAGGTCTGCAGAGAGGTCCTAATCTCTCCCTAAAGCAGGGCTGCCCAACCCTGTTCCTGGGAGATCTACTGTCCTGTAGGCTTTCACTTCAGTCCAAATCTGACACCCCTGATTCTACTACATTACTTTACATTACATTACATTACAGGAATTTAGCAGACGCTCTTATCCAGAGTGACTTACACAACTTTTACACAGCATTTACATTGCATCCATTTATACAGCTGGATATATATATTGAAGCAATGCAGGTTAAGTACCTTGCTCAAGGGTACAACGGCAGTATCCTACCCGGGAATCGAACCTGTGACCTTTGGGTTAGAAGCCCAGTGTACACTGTAGAGTACTGTAGTGTAGTGGACGGTACCGGAATGGGTAAGGAAAATCTCCGTAAAATCTCTTGCTGTTGAATGAGGTGTGCTTTGTTAGGGTTGGAGTGAAAACCTACAGGACGGTAGATCTCCAGGAACAGGGTTGGGCAGCTCTGTTCTGAAGCTTCATGTACGCATTGGAAGTTCTCTCGGGCCGTAATATCATAATTGACAGTATCTCTGATGCCAAATTGAATCCTGGGAAGAAACCTAAAAGAAACCAAAACGAAACTCTTACTTGACCACTTAAAATTCGACACTTCACTCACTGAAGTGAATCATGTCCACAGGAATGGACAATAAGGTGCCAGAGGGTGCCCTTGGTCAGTAGCGGTAAAACAAATAATCTTTTAAGTATCTTATACCTGCATTCCACCATATCAAGCTGGTGGAAATCATTCTCAGTGTCCGAAATCAGCAGGTTTGTACTGTGAAATGACGTACTGTCGATTTTCAGTTTGCAAGACCACACAAACATGGGTGAACACTTGGGTTTCCTTTGTGAATTGTGAATCGCCGGTGCAGATATGGTAATAAAGCCTGCGTTAGTCATGGTCATTAAATAATACTGTCAACATGCCTTCTAAATGAATGTTTCGTGTTTATGTTGTACAAATCTAAATTTGTACAGATCAGCCTTGGCTACACAAAGGCCTTTTTTTTCTGATGGAACCCCTAATTATGTGCTTGAATTCTCCCACTCAATGCGCACGCACTCAGACACAGGGGACTTAAAGTGCTTTTGCAGCAGCAGAGATCGCAAAACGGGTGGGATTAATCTGCAGGACAAGGTCAACACAGCGAAAACTGCATGCGTGCTTATGCACCCATCAGTCAGCGGAACACGTGACTCACGATGCTCTGTTTAGACACTCCAGTTCTGCGGTGTGAGTGTTCTTGCCGGTTACGGCTGCACTGCCCTCAGCTGTATAATTATACTTGTTACAGGAACATCTCAGCTTTTACTTGATACTGCAATGGTGTGAAGATGACCACGGGCACCATCAGGGTGTGTGATGGGTGGGGGGGGGGGGGGTGCGGGGAGTGTCTTAAAAAATATTAGTACGTAGGATTTTCTGGAGTGGTTGGGCCCAGTGTGAGATCTTGTTGTGGGGCCCAAAATCCCTGATGGCTCCCTTGGTGATGACAGTGACAGTGACTGTTACTCGCTGTGTGTTGTTAATAGTGTCCGTGGCTGCTGGTGGTGTTGTGACAGTGACTGTGACCTTTGACCTTTGTGTGTCAGACGTGCGGGTGGACAGCGCCCTCTCCCTGGCCCCGGGGCTGGCGGCCGGCGTGCTCTTCCTGTGCGTGCGCCAGGCGGACTGCAGCGGGGACGAAGCGCGGGCGCGCTCTCTCTGCACCGCTGCCATCGTCGGCCTCAAGGGGGCGCTCAAGGTTCAGTCCGGTTTTTTTTACCTGTGTCCTCGGTGTCAGTGCAGTGAGCTGTGACCTCTGCTGACCTGTACACACCTGTGCTGACCTATGTTTATCTGTGCTCTCTCCAGTGCTCACCTGTGCACACCTGTGTACATCCGTGCTCAACTGTGCTCTCTTGTGCTGATCTGTACTCATCTGTGCTGAGCTCTACTGAACTTGCGGACCTGTGTTGGCCTGTGCACACCTGTGCAAACCTGTACTGATCTGTGCTAGCCTGTCCTGACCTCTGCTCTCCTATGCTCACCTGTGCATACCTGTGTATATCCGTGCTCATCTGTGCTCTCCTGTGCTGTCCTGTACTTACCTTGCTGACCTGTACACACCTGTGTTGACCTATGCATGCCTGTACCGCTGTGCTTACCTGTGCTTACCTGTGCTGTACTCTCCTCCTGAACCAGAAACACTGTAACGATGTGGACATGACTGCGCTTTGGCTGAAGAACATCTGCCTGCTGACTGACCTCCTGACCCAACACTCCACCCACCAGGTGTGTGTGTGTATGTGTGTGTGTGTGTGTGTGTGTGTGTGCCTGTGTGTGCCTGTGTGTGCCTGTGTGTGCCTGTGTGTGCCTGTGTGTGTGTGCCTGTGTGCCTGTGTGTATGTGTGTGTGCGCATGTGTGAGTGTGTGTGTGCCTGTGTGTATGAGTGTGTGCGCATGTGTGAGTGTGTATGTGTATGTGTGTGTGAGTGTGTGTGTGTGTGTGTCTGGGATTTCTGTTGTGCTTGTAGCATTATGTGTCAGTCAGCACGTCTGTCTCATAGAACACTGACAGTTTGACCGATGAGGTGTCGGTACAAAACTGCTGCTCTCACTGCTGCATTATTTAAACAGTCATTTTCTCTGCACGTATAAAGAAAAGTTATTTTTCTTTTGAGTTGCTGAGAGTACTTTTTTCTTTTGATAAACATCCAGTCGTGTTAGTAAAGTGATTTGTTTGGAACAAGAGCCCTGCAATATTTGCAAACACAATGACAGGCTTTTCCCCTGATTCATAAATCATCTGTTGATTAGTTCTGCCTACCCTTAGCGTCTCATGCGCTAAATGGAAAATGACATTGAATCTGCTTATTTGTATTTTACATACCAGAATTTTGGAAGTGCAAGCTAAGCAGACAAGTCCAGTTTCACGAGTGACGTTCTCATTTTGAGCTTGGAATTGCACTTATTTTTCATTATTAATTAAAAAAAAGTAACTTTTGGAGCTAAGAGTGGACAACTCTTTTTCCGTGAAAGTGTTACACTCATTTGAGCCTTACACTCGTTTGGGCATGCATTTTTCATAGCAAAATTTAGCCATGCTATAGCCGATAGTGACCAGCAGGGTGTTGAGCGGGAGCTGTGGGACGGTGTTTTGGGAAGGCTTCCCTCCTCCTGCTCTGCTCTCCCCAGGACGGTAGCGGCGGCTCGGAGGAGCCGGTCCTTCTCTCCGCGGACCTGAGCGAGCCGCGGCGGGCGCTGAGCGACCTCTCCATCCAGGCCTATCAGCAGCTGCTGTCCATCACGGAGAGCCGCCTGCAGCCAATCATAGGTGGGCTTACTGCCGGACTCTAAAGGCCATCTCTCTCTCTTTTTTTTTTTTTTTTACATTTAAATTGTTCATTAAGCCAAATTTTTTCCATTCAAAATTCATTAAGTCAAATTTGTAAACTGAGAAATAATATATAATACATTTTCCTATTGATGTAAACATACCCTGTGTTTTCCTCTTTCTTTCCCTCTTTATCTCTCTCTCTCTCTCTTCCCCTATCTCTCTCCCTCTCTCTCTCCCTCCCTGTCCCTCCCTGTCCCTCCCCCTCTCTCTCCCTCTCTCCCCCTCTCCCCCTCTCCCCCCCCCCCCCCTCAGTCCCTGCCATGCTGGAGAGCGAGTCGATCCCGGGGCTGTCGGTCTCCGGGGGGAAACCCAGCAGCTCCCGAAAGAGGGCGGGGTCCGACGCCCGGACGGGCGGGGCGGGGGCGGAGCCGGGGGCGGGGGCCGGGGCCAGCATGGGGGCGGTGCTGAAGGAGCTGGGCGCCCTCCACGCCGCCATGACGCGCCAGGCCCTGCCCCTCGGCCTCCTGGGACAGGCCTTCCGCCAGCTCTCCCACCTGCTGGTGGCCACCGCCCTGAACAGCCTGCTGCTGCGCAAGGACCTGTGCAGCTGTGGGCGGGGCCTGCAGATCAGGTGGGTTCTGCGATGAGGTCATCGGTGGGCGTGGCCTGCAGGTCAGGTGGGGCTTGTTTTCCGCGATGAGGTCACCGCTGGGCATGGCCTGCAGGTCAGGTGGATTCTGCTCTGAGGTCACCGCTGGGCGTGGCCTGCAGATCAGGTGGGTTCCGCGATGAGGTCACCGGTGGGCGTGGCCTGCAGGTCAGGTGGGGCTTGCGTTCCAGGGCGAGGTCACCCCCGGTCACCAGCTGACGGGTGGCGGTGGGCGGTTGGGCACCAGGGCTAATTCCGCGGGCCAGGCCACTGTGACAGCCTGGCAGTAAGCGCAGAATGGAGATTAATGGCTCTGTGAAACCCTCACACTGCTGGTCTGGTCAGAGGAGGTGAACTGAGAGGGGAGGGGGGAGGGGGGAGGGGGGAGGGGGGGAGGTTTGTGGTGGAAAATCCAGGTCCAGAAAGTAAAAGTCCTCCTCAGTATTTTGTTCCAATCACCTGAATTTGCAGATTAGCAAATTAGCAAATCCTGGTAATTCAAATCCAGAGATTGAACTAATCAGTGGAATCAGCTGGGCTGAGTTCATGGGTGGAAGGAACACAAGGCAGGATTTTTACTTTCTGACCCCAGGACTTTTTACCTGGTGGCGGTTTCAGATCTAAGAGTTTCACCGTCTTGTGTCTCGCCTCTTCGCCAGGTACAATGTCAGCCAGCTGGAGGAGTGGCTGCGCAGCCGAGGGCTGCAGGCAGGGGGCGCTGTTGCCACTCTGGAGCCTCTCATCCAGGCTGCCCAGCTGCTGCAAGTCGGCAAGAAGTCTGAGGCTGACGCGCGGGCCCTCGTCCGCACCTGCACTGCCCTCTCCGGCCAGCAGGTGGGGCTGCTCTGCAGCATCGTGCAGTTTCAGCTATTTCAGTTCAGAAAAAACAAAAAAAAAATGAAACAAAACTTCACCTGCTGTGGCCAACTTGTGTTGCAGATTGTGAAGATTCTGGGTCTCTATACGCCTGATAGCGATCTTGAGGAGAGGGTGACTCTCAATTTTATCCGCATTGTTCAGGTGAGTAAACACAGTCACGCTTTTCAATGTTCGGACACAATTTTTAAGATATTAGAGCAGGGGCGTCCAATCATATCCAAGAAGGGTCAGTGTGGGTGCAGGTTTCTGTTTTAGCCCAGCACTATGATGCCTGAATGTCACAGTGCTGGGCTAGAACAAAACCCTGAGTCCACATCAGCTCTTTTCAGGTAAGATGGGACGCCGCTGTATCAGAGATGAACAAATTATGATTTCTCTGTGTCAGTGCCGTCATCATGAATCTCCAACTGTGATCTTCCTCGTTATCCTAATTATCCTCATTCTAGTCATCGTCACATTTGTCATCTGGCTTGCGATTTTTTTCATTTTAATTCCAATTCCACCTGTGAAATTGAACGAATTCAAGTTCAGTCCACCCCACGGCTTTCTGCCACTGCCTCCCTGATTTACTGAATTCAGTCACCATGGCAAATCATCATCTTCACTTCCGCGTGACCACGCCCGTCCGCGGCGGCTCCTCTGGTTGCCGTGGTTCTGTGTTTTCGCCCCCTCAGGGACTCCTGAAGGAGCGCTCGGAGGGTCAGACGCGCCAGATCCTCCTGGACGTGCGCCGCGTCTTCCCCGTCACCTTCCCTCGCCTGCCGCCCCCTCCGCTGCGCGCGGACCGGCTGGACATCCCAGAATCCCTCAGGCTTTCTTTCCTGCGCAGGGTCTGAGTCGCGATTCGGGTTTAGTCGGCTTCCAGAAGGTGAACCAAACAAACGCTCAATTTAATTTTTTATTTTTGTTGGATTTTCAAGAGGCAGTCAACGGTTCGGCATCTCTGTGCTGATTGGTAATGTCTGTCGGCAGGTTCTCAGTGATGGGCGTCCTGAGTCATCTTCAGTTATTACAATTAAAAAAAAACATTGCAAACAATTACAGCGTTTAACATTAATTTCAGTATTTATTATTAAATACGATATAAATATCAATATTAGGTATTAAGTATCTGCAGTAAGATTGCTGCAGATGTTCCATCCCAAAATATCTAACAGAATAAAACTGTTGGTTTAAGCAATGGCTGATTCTCTTCAGGGAAAAAAAGACCATCATTCTGTTCTTTAAGAGGAGATGAGACAGAATGAATGTCCACTTTATTTTATTTTGTCTCATAGCACAGTAATTATTTCTTAACTGCTGTTCATAAGAATAACATGTTATTCTAATATGTTGTTATATTAGTTCATATATTGTACTGTTTATGAGTCATGACACCAACCACTCAGTAACAGATGATCGCTTGCATATTTCATGCATTGTACGGATCAGATTACAAAATGGCGGACACACAACAAAAATGGCCTTGCTTCTGAACTTACGAGACGTTACAGTAGTGCCACAGAACTCACATGGAACCCACCTCCCTATGTTTATTGCTTGAGTGACTCGTCTGAAATGATTTTGTGAGACGGAAAAAACAGCGTGACACCAGGAGCTACATTTTTAAAACTTTTTTTTTTTATTGGAAGCAGAAACACAACGATGCTCCACCTCCGTTCCCCGATAAGAACAACCATAATAAAAAAAATTATAAACATCTTTCGTATAAAAAAATCTCTCATGCGAGTACTTTGTACCACTACACATCAGTAATACATATTTATATATTCACAAGCCTTTGAAAAATAGAAAAGAAATTAAATTACTCCAATATTAAAATAAAAAGTTAAAACCGAACATAAGACAACAGTTGGCAAGTAACATCAAAAAGACACGTGCTGGCACAAGAAAGGTGTTTCCCATCATGCACTTCTTCCTATTTACAGCGTGGGCATCCCTGTTTGTGTCTACGTGGTAGTGTGTTGTTAGCCGTAATGTGCTTTTTAAAATTGTGCTTCCGTGCGTGTTTGCATGGTCCCATGCCATTTTATGTGTGTGTGTGTGTGTGTGTGTGCATGTGTGCACATGTGCTTGTGTGTGTGTGTCCTCTGATATCAACACCCACATTTACTTGCAGGCCTAGCAGGGAGGGTTTCTTTTGGGGGCGGGGGGGGGGAGGGGCGATTGATAAACATCGTTGTCAACGGCGTTACCGCACAGTGCCATACCCGCGATAGCTACTTCCAACGGTCGTCTCTGAAGCAACACGGTAACAGTCGCTGAGAGCGACGCCGTTCCCCCCGGCCAGTGATTGGACGAGGGGCGCACAACCACATGACCAATGTCACGTGACCGCCCCAACCTCGAAGCGGAAAATCTCAGCGTTCGGGCGGCCGACTCCCGACGCCTTTTCGACCGGGCCAAAAACCCGTCGGTCGGGACCGGTAAAAAGTGCGGCGGCTACGCTAAACCGGTTGGTGGCGAAACTGTGTTCTTCACTGCTCTCTGTTCAGTACCCGCAGCTCAGGAACCTGCCCCGTTTGGAAAAACAGAAACCACACGACTCCACACGCACGTAGTTTTTTTTCTTTTTTTTTTTCTTTCTTTTCTCTTTTGTGCTGATATTAATATTTCACATTTGTAAACATTTCAGGACTGTTCAAAACAGACTGTTCTACTCAGCTAAGTTTCATAGAATAATAAATGCATAGAAGTTAAGTTGCAGATTAATTCGAAGGGTGGGGGAAAAGGGGCGTGGTGGTTTCCGGAAGGACTGATTGTTACGACTCCAGTTCTCACAGATGAATCCAGACATCAACTGGCCAAAGAGCGCAGAAAATCTTAGCAGCTGCACGGAGACAAGTTCCTGTCTCTATCAACCCGACCAGCTCAGCTCCTATATCTGAATTAATTCTGGATTGAGACTCTGGAGGATCCAGTTGACCGAGGAGCAAGACATGGAGAGGGAGGATGAAGATCAATAATAGTATTAAAGATTAATAACATAGGTCTTAATATAAGCCAGTTGTATTAACAGATCCAGTGTTCAACTGTCAGCCTGTACTTGGCGAAACACACACTTAGTAGCCTGACAATGATAATTACAGCTGCTGAAGGATGCATCCACTGCGTGTTATCCTAAGGGATGTGCATCAGTCACATTACTTAGTCTGAATATTATACTGGGTGGGGTGTGTGTTGGTGGGGGGGGAGGGGGGGGGTGGGGTGGTGGTTGACCTATGACTGATGTCTAGTTTGCAGCCCTGATGCCATGTGTGCATTGTGAACATTTACACACACACACAAAATAAAAGTATAAAAATCACACGGTACAGTGTGCACGTCACCCTTGGCTCGGCTCACGAGCGTTTTTTCCACGAAGAAGTCGAGCGTGAGAATGCGAATGGCACCAGCGCCGCAGCGAGGCTAACGCGAACGCGAGCGCTGTCCGCGGTTCGCCCAGAGTCCTGTACGCAGACGCCGTCCTTCGCCTGCGGTCTCATCGCCGACGGCGACGGCGACGGCGCTGGACTGTGCTTCGTAGGGTCGGAGGTCGGAGGTCGGAGGATAGCGGCCGTGCCTCTCGGACAGCGCGGGGGGGGCGGGGCTAAAACGGTCGCGTAGCCCTTGGCGTGATGCGTTTCCTGTTCCTGTCCTCGTGGGTTTGCCTCGGGGGTCCCGTCGGCCGAGAGCGAGACTGGGCTGTGGTTCACCCCCCCCCCCCCCCCCCCCCCCGTTTGGGAGCGCGGTGGAGGCCTGCTTTGTGCTTTCCCAGGATAACAGAAGGGAGAGGAGGAGGAGGAGGAGGAGGAGGAAGGAGGAGGAAGTGCGGTCCGCAGCGCAAGTCGCTCCTCTGAAGTTTAAGTCCCTGTAAGCGGTTTCTTTTGAACCCCGGCCCAAAGGCGGACTTCTGCAACGCTGCGGGGGCCGGGGGGGGGGGGGGGGGGGGGGGGGGCGTGTTTCTGCAGGGGGGGGGGGGGGTTTGGGCACGAGGAGTGGCCCTGAACAAGAAGTGGCCCCCAAAACCGTAGGGCTTGCAGTGGAATGTGTTCGCCTCGACAAGCAAACAAACTTCACAAATAACGTCCCCCAAGATAAAGACACTTAGGCAGTTTCTCATAATAACAAAATAAATAGGCTAGTCACTGTACTACTGTGTATTCTCTAACTTTAAAGGCTCTCCTCTGATGTACATTTATGTATATAATATAAAGCAATATACATATTTGTATTATATATGGTCAAAATGAGGGGTTCAGTCTATACTAATCCACAAGGGCACATGAAATTAATCACAGTGCTAGGGAGGCTTGATTCTGCATGCAGGGGTGTTATTATGTACAAGGGGAACTGCTGAGACAGACAGAGCAACAGAATGAAAGGGGGTCTACATGAATCTGGAGGTGGGGGGGGTGGGGGGGGGCGGTGGAAGTGAATTCTCAAACAGACAGAAAGACAAACTCATTCTCGCAAAAACATCTCACACCTACAAAATAAATAAATAAAAAAATTTTCAAGTGCAAAGTCTTCTCGCCGCTGTTACCATACGCGTCACTAAAAACAGCATGCTAATTAGAGCTTCCATGTTCTTTCTCTTTGAGGACTTCCAAAGACTCTTTTTTTTTTTTTGCGAAGGAGGAGGGAGGGATGGTGTTAAACTCAAGCTGAGCCTAAGTCGTCCTCTGCTGAGACAGGAAACACACCTCAGGTCTTCTTATAACCAATCAGACACACCTCTGGTCTTCTTATAACCAATCAAACACACCTCTGGTCTTCTTATAACCAATCAGACACACCTCTGGTCTTCTTATAACCAATCAAACACACCTCTGGTCTTCTTATAACCAATCAAACACACCTCTGGTCTTCTTATAACCAATCAGACACACCGGGGATACTCGTATCTGCTCCTCAAGGTCAGCAGTACTGCTGGTTTTCTCTTCTTCTGCCTGACAGTCCACAGTCCAATAATGTCCCTGATTGGCCAGAGACTGGTGCGTCAGGTTTAAAACAGTCCCTGATTGGACGAGGAAGAGGAGTGACAACCAGCAGTGCTGCTGGCCCCCGAGAGCCAAATTTGAGCATCCTTGAAATACACAGTCTTAGTGGGGACTTGGTTTTTGCAGATTGGCCTAGAGAGAGGTATATTTTGTCCGGGTTGAAGACTGTGCAGTTGATGTGGTCAGGGAAGAAGGCGAGAGAGTGGGGTAAAAGCAGAGGAACGACAAAAACTTATAACCCTGTGAACGCAGACATACCCTGACATATTTCTGTAATCGTTTTTCAGTTAAAAGAGAGGGAATGTCGGAAGGGGAGAGCTTCTTTCCCTAAATTGCATGCTGTAATTCTGCCTCTCGTAGATAAATATTCACTTTTTTTTTTTTTTGCTTTTTGATCATTGGTTTTTCAAAAAAAAAAAAAAGGTATCTTACTTGAAAATAAAATCACGTGTTAACTAGAAAATGTAGTGAGTATATGTTCGACTCTGGCTGTTGGTTGGTGTGTATGTGTTTCAGTGAGTCGGTGTGTGTGGTTATCGCTGTTGGAGAGGGTGAGGACAGCTGCTGGAGTGGTGGGGACAGGGTCCCCCCGTTGTAAGGACACCGTAGGTAGTAAGACAGGGCAGTGCGTGTTTGCGTGTCCGTGGGAGAGTAAGTGTACGGCAGGCTGTCCACTTGAGTTTGTCAGCGTGTCCTCTGTAGTTATTTGTGTGTGTACCTGCATGTATGGACTTGTATGAGTGTGTGTGTGTGTGTGTAGTTATGTGTGTGTGTGTGTATGTGTCAGTGCAAAGGAGCAAGTGGACTCAGAGAGAGATATATATATATATATATAGAGAGAAAGAGAGAGATAGAGAGAGTGAGAGAGAGGGAGGGAGAGAGATAGATAGAGAGAGAGGGAGGGGGAGAGAGAGCTTGAGAGAGAGGGAGAGAGAGCTTGAGAGAGAGAGAGAGAGAGGGGGGTGGGGGGGGGGCAGTGTAGCGGGTAGCTCGGGGCCCCATCCCTGAGAGGGTGTCGCGCGCGCGCGGGCGGGCGGCGCTCAGCTCCCCCTGCCCTCCTCGGCCGAGCGCTGGTCGGACTTGAGCTTGACGAACTCCTTGGCCACGTCGTCGTTGTTGCGCTGGGACAGGATGCGCAGCACGGTCAGACCCGTCTCGTCCATGTGGACCCGCTTGCCCAGCGGGAGCCAGCACGCCACGCTGCCCCGCGCCACCACGTCCCGCAGCTGCAGCACCGCCATGCCCACCGTCCGGTCCTCCCGCGCGAAGCAGTAGTCCTTCACGCACACCTGCAGCTCGTAGCACTCGGGCCCCGCCTCGCTGCTCAGGGTGCTGGGGCGGGGTGAGGGGGGGGGGGAGACGTCAGAACAGAGCCGCTTTATCTTCCACTTATCCTGGACCTCTGAGCGGCCAGTGGAATGTTTTTTTTTCTAAATTATTAGGCCGTGTTCTAGAACTCCACTGCTTTCATTGTTACCAGTAGTGATTGTTACATCAGCGTTAGAATGCTCAGTTAAGAATATTCTTACACCTTCAAAGGGTTAAAATGTGTTTTAATTTGTTCTGGGTAAATATTCTGGTCGACAAGTTTTTTTAATATATAATTACGTTCTCCTTATCTTAATTGTGACTGATGTAAAGGGAGCACCGATATGTTACTTAGGTTTTTACAGAGTTTTAAGAAGGGATGTTGTCTGTAGCCAAGTAAAAAGCTACTGACCCATTTTCCTGCTACAATGAATAGGGTGCTGTTGAAAACTAGCAGGTGTACCTTTGGCTATTTTGCTCAATAGACGCAATGTGATGAACCAAAAATGGAGAGCAATAGATCAACGTAAAAATGTTCTAAATTAAATATGCTATATATATAGCAAAATGCGTATAAAATACCTATATATATATGGAATTGAGATTGTCTGTACATGACCTTCCAAACTAACTACACCCTATAATCTCTTTCACTGTCCCAAACTCTCTAATTATAGACTATTTTGTGTGCAGCGTAGGCTAGGCTAAACAGACTGTAATTCTAAGAAAGGGTCTGATGCCATATATGAGGACGCTGTAATTACATGATATGGAATAGACTGGAGAGAGACACAACTGTTGTAATGATCCCTGAGCACTAAAACCTTGTTACAGAGTTATGATATCAACGGCGGACACTGTGAACACTGTGAACACAAAGAGAAAATAACACGATTGCTGCCAGACTCACAATGCGAAAGTTTCATTGTACTTCGGAGCCCAGCTGTTGTTCTTTGACTTGGTGGCGAACTTCCTCTTCTTGTCGCTGAGGTGCGGTCCGATGATGAAGACCTCGACGAAGGGCCTGAAGATCCCCGAAGTCTGCCACCGCAGGTCGTTGGCCGCCACCACTAAATTCGGGGGAGGGGACGGAGGGAGATGTAACTCACGTTTTTACATTGATGTTTGTGCATGTTCTTAAGCCCAGCTTACAGTTTGGCAATGCACATTTTCCCGGTGGACTTTATCACCGACATTCCACCGTCGCACGACTTATATTGATGTCGAATGCTGTCAACTCATAAAATGCATAAACCCGTAAACGGACAATGGAACGCGTCACCAGTAGAGTAGAGTCGTTTGCACTTAACGCTGAAGATGATTGATTTACGAGCGATGGAAATGTTCTACGACGTTGTCATGACAACAGAGTCAGCAACGGGGGTCAGAGTTCAATGCGATTTAAGTCTCGTCGCTCCAGTGTAAGCCAAAAGCCATTGCGACAAATGTGATAACCGGCAGTCTAGCACAGTGGGTAAGGAACTGGGCTTGTAACCGAAAGGTCGCAGGTTCGATTCCCGGGTAAGGACACTGCCGTTGTACCCTTGAGCAAGGTACTTAACCTACATTGCTTCAGTGTATATCCAGCTGTATAAATGGATACAATGTAAAAAGTTGTGTAAGTCGCTCTGGATAAGAGCGTCTGCTAAATGCCTGTAATGTAATGTAATGTAATGGCAGTAAACGATGATCAAACATCGCCTGGCTGTGAAATGGCCGTCATCCAGGGCACAAAGGCACCTTGAACAAAACCTCGAGTGTTTTCTGACGGTCCCGGAACGACATGGGCGCTGCCAGCGTGGGACAGACTCACCCTTCACCGTGACCTTGTGCTCCCCCGTATTGGGATGGGTGAAGATCTCCACGTGGATGGACACCTCTCCCACGGCGTCGTCCACCCCTGAACCTGGAACGAGGGTCAGCGGACGAGGAAACAAAATCAGACGTCCGTGCCGGGGGGAAAAGCGTTTCGCCCGCTATCGACCAACTCTCAGCCAACCAGGATGCCTCGTTTCTGTCACCATCCGCACAAAAAGCCAAAAGGAACGAAAGTTCATGTAGTTCAAGCCAAACGCAAGTCCACCAGTAAGGGGGGGAAAAAAGGAAATGCACTTCTGCCAGACTGAGTCTGAGACTGTTATAGTGTATAATTCACTACGTAAGACAGGAGGGATCTGAGACAAGGCATCCATAGCTGCAGTTAGTCTTCAAACAGGATAATGCAGGAGGTCGCAGCTATGAGTGGGGTACTTTGGGAACAATTTCCTTGGCTGATGTTCATGGATCTTGCCCAGATATTTTCAGGGACATATTCTTTTTTTTTGGAGGATAAAATATATAACTTTTTTTTATTAGCATTTCAAGGGACAGTGATACTCATTGCTTATCCCCATTTCTTTTCCAAATATTGACATATAAGATTTTAGTATTTTTATTATAAAGCAGCGGTACTCAACTCCAAGTCCTGCGGGCCACAGTGTCTGCAAGTATTTGCTCCAACCTTGCCCTACGGCTTCTGATTTCACTTGTTACTTTACCTCCTTGGTTCAGGAAGTGAGCTCATTAGTGAAATCAGGTGTTGTAGTGCATGGATGGAGTGAATACCAGCGGACACTGCAGCCTGCAGGACCTGGGGCTGAGTAGCCCCGATATAAAGTTCATTCCAAAATACTGATATTATTGGCTCGATTGCACCCCTGTAGGGGATGGGGGCGGGGGGTGTTCCACTCCCAAACCATAGCTGCACACTGACCCGATGGGTCGGTAGAAAACACTCGCTGGGTGCAGAACGAAGGATGAGGTAAAGGAGAGAGAGAGAGAGAGGTGCTATGGTTCATTTGACAAGGATGACTGAAGGGTTCTCCTTCTTTGTCCTGTGGTTCACTGGAGCAGGCAGGATCACAAAAAGAAAAAGAAGTTCACATGCTGAGATGTATCCAGTCAGGACCAGTTCTGGGTTCCCCCTTTTTGCCCAGAGCGAGCATGAGGAGCGGTCAGCACCTGGACCGGAACCTTCTCCGGGCCCACCCGACCCTTTGCAGAACCTCCATTTTGAGTTGTAGCTCTTAGATAGGTGGGGGAAACTGAACCCATCCGGATGTCAGGAAGCACATAAATGAAGAGTGCTAGAGCGTATTTAAAATGCTTACGAGGTTACCGAGGAGGAGGAGAGAGAGAGAGACCGCAGACACCCGTCCCGTCTCTTCGAGGTGTCTCTCCCCTCCTAGCGTAAGCTAGCGTACCATTCCGCCAGTCGCAGAATGAGCTCTAGAAGGTTCCGCGAAGGGTCTCCGGGGAGCCAAAAGGTGGTCCAGGGCATCGTCTCCATGCCGCTGATTTTTTTTGGGGGGGGTGGGGGGCAGAGGGAGGCATGCAGTGCAGCCCAGCAGGGGCTCCATTCAAATGGCAGTCCAGTTTGTCTGGGGGGGGGGGGGGGGGGGGGGGGGGGGTGGGGGTGGTGAGGGGGGTTGAGGGGGGGTTGGGGCTGAGGATTCTGGGGTGTAAGGGTGTTACTCTAGTGTAGCTCGAGAGGTGCAGACAGCGCCCCTCACTCCAGCTAAACCTCCAGCCTCAGCTCTGCTAAAACCATCGCTCCTCGCCGCCCCTCAATCTGTCAGCAGTCCAGACCGTTGCTTTGTAGTCAGGCTCAGTACCGTGCCTTTCTGCACGTTTCCAAAGGGAGCATTCATCAGTCTACGGCGGGGTGGGGGGGGGGGCGGTTGTCTGCGTCTCGGTTCGCGACCGCAGAGACGATTCGACGCGCCGGCGAAAAACCGGCTGACAAGGCAGCGCACGTTCCCCGGGTCGTCTGGAGGACTCTGGAGAGCGCGAGGGAGCTCGGCACGCGCGCGCGTTTGCGTGTGTGTGCGTGCGTCACCGTCGGGAGACGGGCCGCGATGAGTAATGCGCCTGTCGTAAGGGTGCGGTTTCAGCAGGAGTATCTGCAGGCGGCAGCAGCGGCGGCGGCGGCCCCACGTCGCCCTGGGCTTCAAATTAAAAGCCGCTCCCAGGAGAGACTAATGACCGTGCGGAGGCCCGGCCCGGCCCGAGCCCGAGCTCGAGCCGCTGACGCACAGCGCCGTCGGGGAAAAGTGACTTTCGCTGACGAGCGGACGCCAGCCGGCCAAATCAACGAACGTCAGGTTTTTTTTTTTTTTTTGGAGGGTTGCCCATTTGCTGTAACTGTAATTCAGCAGGAGCGGGAATCTTGGGAGGGAAGTGCAAACGCACGGTTGGTCGATGAAATGTTGCTCCTGTACAATCTGTGGTCACTCCAATCAAGCAAGTTGCTGATATCTGACAATAGCAAGTACTACCTGAATAATAATAATAATAATAATAATAATAATAATAATAATAATAATAATAATAATAATAAATACTTTTCGCTTTGATTAGCCATTAGATTTGATAAGTTCTTCATGCTAGGCTTGTTCTAAACAAAACGTGATCCCTTCAAATATATGCAGTATAACTAAAGTAAATCAAAAGTACTCCACTTCGAACAGTGCATTAATTTGTGAATCATCAGTTCAGCATCTGGGTCTGCGAATGTGTTGGTGAATCAGAAAGCTGATTTAGAATGACAGCACCTGACCCTGAGGACTCAGCTGATTGGACAGTTCTGCCAGAGCTCTGTCACTTCTGTTCACTGCTGTTCAGTGAGGAGGATGGTGGTGGTGCCCAACTCTAAGGGGGAGGGGGATTGTACAGAGTGTGTACGGAGTGTGTGTTCGTGTTTGTGTGTGTGTGTGTGTGTGGATGTGTGTCGGTGGGTGGTTGCGGGTTGGGGGGGGGGGGGCAGTCCAGGAAAAACAGCCCCTCCAGACAAACTGCGCCAACCAAAATTATCATCACTCCAACATTCAGAGAACCCAAGCAAAAAGAAATCTCTGCTTCCAAGACCTTGCAAGAAACAGACTCTGGGATTCAATGTCCTGAAGGTATTCAGACTCACCCACTCTCATGTACCATCACTCACTCACTCACTCACTCTCACTCATGCACTCACCCATTCACCCACTCACAGGGAGACACACACACACACACACACACACACAAGCTGAGAACACACACGTGTTACATGACCAGTATATGCCTCCTAATGACACATGCTTTAAGAGTCATCACTGCATGTGACCCCACACAGTGCCATTCCTGTGTTTCAAAACACACATATGAGGGGCCCCATAAAGCCTCCTACACACACACACACACACACACACACACACGCACACACACACACACACACGTGCACGCACGCACGCACGCACACATGCGCACACGCACACACGCACGCACACACACACACATACACGCACGCACGCACACACATTCAGCAGGTTCACATCAGGCTCGTTCTCAAAGTGCATGTGTGTGTGCATATGTGCACAGGGTAGGCCTTACGACACTTGTGGGGTGTTGGGGGAGTTGGGTGGGGTGGGGGGGGGTGATGGGGTGGGGTGGGGGTGGGGAGATTTGGTCTGTTCTTGGAAGCCTGGTTCGTCAGGACCTAGGCCTTGTGCACACGTACCCTTCTCTGGGTACACATCCTCGCTATGGGTGTACCTCACACCCTTCCCTCCGTGAACTAGCCGAGAGACAGTGGGTAGGCGGAAGAAGGCGAGAAAAGAAGAAGAGAGGAAGAGAGTGCGAGAGGAAAAAATAGACAAAAAAAGAGAGTGAGAGCAGAAAGCGAAAGAGAGAGAGCGAGCGAGCGAGCGAGAGAGACAGCAGCAGTCGGACGGCTATCTCCGGCCCGCAGGCTGTTTTCCTGAACGCTGGCGTTTCCTCCGCGGTGGTGCCCCAGCCAGCGGGCCGTGGCGGAGCTACCCCGCGCCACTGCCGTCTCACGTCCCGTCGCTACGACGACCTGATAAATCCTTCGTTCGACACATTCGCGCTGGCCCCGCGCCGCGGCCGGCCGCTCTTACCGGAAAAACAATTTAACCGGAAGTCTCGGAGTTCATTTAATCACATTAGAGATCATAATTTTTTTAGGGCGAGTCATTAGGGCCCTGTCTGTGGTACGTCAGCAGGGAGACGATCACAGATACGTTCAAACTCGTAGAGGGGAAGGAGAGACTGTGAGCAGTTCTCCCAAATCTTATTAAACATTCACTACAGCTTTCAAAAAACAAAGTCCAAATTTTTCAGGGCAAATACAGACTGAATCAAGCACTTCTGTTCTATACAAACAAAACTAAAATATTACAACAAGTAAAAGCACTGTGCTCCCCTGGAGACAAGTACATGAACAGGAGGAAAACAAAGGTTAAGATTTAGATCTAGAAGACAAGAGAGAACAGCCCCGTCCCACCCGCCAAACTCCCACCCAAAAAATTCCTGACAAATGAGGCTGAAAAAAGGCAGTAACAGCAGTAACAGACCAAGGAAGAGAAATTAGAGGAGAAGAGAGAGGGTAGACAGAAATAGAGATTGAGGGGCGGGGGGGGGGGGGGGGGGGGGGGGGGGGGGGGGGGGGGGGGGGGGGGGGGGGGGGGGGGGGGGGGAGGGGCTTACCCTGTGCATTCTGGGATTGCACGAAGGTCCTGATGAGCTTGTCCGTGGCCTGGGTGTAGAGGGAGAGGGCGTAGTGCAGGGACTGCAGGTCCGGGCTCTTCTCCAGGAAGGTCTTCTTGAGCCCCACCCCTCCCGCGTGGAAGTATTGCTGTGGCCGGGAAAGAGGTGCGCGGTCGACGGGATTGAGACGGACAGTTGTGATTACGCATGCCCCCCCCCCCCAAATCCACCCCCCCCCCCATCCAACGCTGCAGACCACGGCACAGTCAGCTTATTGCACGCATTCGCCACTCAGCAGAAAAGAAAACAGTCTCTGCTTTCCCTCTGAATCGCAAAAAATAAAATAAAAAACTTTATGAAACGCGAGCAAAACCAGCAACGCTTTTTCGGTTTCCTCATCTTCACTTTCACAAACGTTGGCAAAAAAATAAAATCTAGATTAAAAAAAAAAACTGCATGGAAATATAGTAATAAAAAAATGTACTTGCTCTGAAGAAAAAAACCCTAGCACCCTGGAGACAGTTGAAAGGTAGATGTATGGCTGAACGTACGGCCAGTACGTTACATTACTTTACATTGTTTCACTCTGATCCACAGCAACGCACAATGGAGGACAACATTAGTGCATTAGCCTGAGCTATTTTTTGTCCCCTGTAGGGGACACGAGTCCCTGGTCTGAACCATATAATTCTACTGTTTTGAAGCCTACGGTACACCACGAGGGACAATCAATAAAAATAAAATAAATATTTTTCAAAATGTTTTCACTGCAAAAATCCTGTATTGAAGACAAAAAAATAAAAAATACTTTAAAAAAACTCTTTAAATCTTTAAGCAACGGTGCCAAATCCAGCGAATAAGGCTCCCAAGCAAAGCAGATATTTCCTGTCCTCTCAGTTTAATTTAATTCGTCTCCCTAATCTCCCAAAAGCCCTAACTCAAGTTACTCAATGCTAACCAAGAACCAAAACGCAAATCCTGAATGCATGCAGATGGCATCCATGATGCGCCCCGACACCGGTGGCTGGGGACTCCCCTGGGGGTTTGGGGACTCCCCTGGGGGGTTACCTTGATGGTGTCGAGAGCCAGCTCCACCACCGCACACTGTTTGGGAGAGAGCGCCTTGGCCTCCTCACGGACCATGTGCTCCTGGAGAGGAAAAGCAGTAAGCAGTGAGTCCATCAAAGGGGCCTGACCCTGACAACTCACACCCTGAATCAGAGAATTAAAAACCCCCCGCCCCCCACCCCCCCCTCGCCCCCTTATAGTAATAATGCTGTCTTCACAAAGGTGGTGGTTTAGTTTAGAAGACTGAAGCACCCCCCACCCCCCACCCCCCACCCCTTATAGTAATAATGCTGTCTTCACAAAGGTGGTGGTTTAGAAAACTGAAGCACCCCCCCCCCCCCCCTTACAGTAATAATGCTGTCTTTACGAAGGTGGTGGTTTAGTTTAGAAGACTGAAGCAGAGCAGAGAAGATTTCTCTGCCCGCGCTGGAGGTAGTAAGCTTTGAATGGGGGGGTGGGGGGCGTCTTTACCTTGAGCTTGGAGAGCTGGCCCAGCTCCTTGGCAGCATTGAAGATGAGCTGAGTGCCCTGGGGGGGGGGGGGGGGGGGGGGGGGGGGGGGGGGGGGGGGGGGGGGGGGGAATGGATAAAGAGAGAGATGGAAGGAAGAGAAAGACAGAAAGGTAATTTTATTATCATAGATCCTTGGCTCAGACTGACATATCAACAGCCACATCACAAGGGGCAGCCACAGACTGAGAATTCAGAGAGAATCAGAAACACACACACACACACACACAGACACACACACATACATGCACACATACACACATGCACGCACGCACACACACACAGACACAGACACACACACATACATGCGTACACACACGCACAAGATCACACTTGCACACACGCAAAGTGGAAAAACGCACAAATACAATGCAAAGCACATTAAAAAGATTTTTACAATTTTCCTATCCTCTCAGCATACATATCTCTCTCACAGACTACTCTCCTCCACACACACACACACACACGGACGCACACACACACACACACGCGCGCACACACACACACACACACGCACACACACTCATACAAACACTCACACACACACACGCACACGCACACGCACACACACACAGACGCGCACACAGAGCTGCAGTAAAGACAGAGACACAAAGCACTGAAGACGGAAGACGGGACGGACTTCAGATGACAAGTGTGGACACACGCGGACTGAGAGAGAGAGAGAGAGAGACAGAGACAGAAGCCAGGAGGTAAAAATCAAAACAGCGTTGCCCGCGGCTACGCGCGGCGCGGCCGCGGTGATATATCGCGTATCCATGACGATGAGATACTTCATTAACAGGATATATCACCCGATGCGAGAGGGCCAGACAGTGCTCAAGGGATCCACACTGTCCGCGCTGTTCATCGACTATAAAATCTTAACGAGAGAAATAACCGACTTTCCAGGAAACACCTAAGGAACTACAAAAGGGCTTTTTGTAGTTCCTTAGGTGTTTCCTGGAAAGGCGGTTATTTTTTCTTGTTTCAGACTTTACATAACTTACGCCATCAGGAAAAAAAAATTTATGTTCTCCCACCAATGACAGCCAGCTGTCTGTACCGCCATTAAGTGTCACAGCAGTGTCGGTTGCTGTAATTTGTCGCACCTTTAAATCGTATGATGTCACACTTGAATGATGTGTCATGTCTCAAGTTCTCCATCACTAAATGAGCAACATAAGGCTCCAAAAAAAAGGCTGGGGGGTGGGGGCTACAGGCAGCTACATAGAAGGAGGGGGGAAGGGGTGGGGGTGGGGTTGGGGAAGTGGGTCAACAACAAACTAGCAAGACTTACACCCTTTGGAAACAAAGCTGATTTAACAGTTGCTTCCATCGGTTTGTTTTGACAAAAGAAGTCAAGTAACACAGAGAAGATAGAGACAAAAAAGAGAGAGGGAGCGAGTGAGTGAGAGAGAGAGAGAGGGAGACGGGACACATTGAGCTGAAGTGTTTTAATTCTTACATCACTGTGACAAGCAAGCTTCACCCTGCCCTGCAAAGAGAGGATAGGCGTTAACACTGCAGGAGGAGCCACGTCTGCCAGGGTCTCACTGGCTGACTGACTGTCTGCCTAACCAGGGAATGTGCCTTCTACAGGAGAACAGTCAGCCGACATCCCCAACTTCAACATCAACAAGATCAACATCATCCCTCACAACACCATCTTTTAAAAAAAAATGTTTTACATCGTTTACAACTACAAGAGCCATTTTAATTATGCCGGTGAACTGGTGAACGTGCCATCTGACCCTGTACAGCTACCAGAGTGTAACCAATCACAAGCTTAGTGACTATGCTTTTTTATCTTGGACCATTGAGTATTGTCTTTGGATGTCTTTGGATGAAGATCTGATGAGATCTTTCTTGTCTTTTGTTTGAGAATTTAAGGGCAAAAAGCCAAAAAATAAGTCAATTTTAACAAGAATTTTAGTCTTATATTTAGACTTAAAATCTTATTTCCATGAAATTGTTTGTTAAATACAAAAGACAAAAAGATGGCCAATGAGAGGAGATAGTAGATAGATAACTCTTGACTCATTGCAAGAGGTGCCAATGGGGTGAGACTATTTCACTTGTCAAGCAAAAAGTAACTTAAAACAAGACTTTAAGTCTTGTTACAAGACTAAAACACTTGTTACGACAGACTTTCTTTTTTTTTTTTTGCAGTGTTGAACGTGTTTGAGTACCTGCATTAGACATGCTGTTTGAGTGAATGCCACCACCAGTGTACGCACACATGCTACAGCTAACGGCTTGTGCTACGCAGGGAATAAAACTGGAACCAGAAGATGGAGGACGCTGTGTTTTCCCAGCAGCACTGGCTGGTGAATGGAGGGAAATCTCATTTCCTGGGTCCCCGTGGGATGGAGAACTGTGACCACTCCACCACGAGCGGGGGCTGCTCAGCAAGGGGAGCACCCCGGGGGGGGGTATGAATGAACCCCCCCCCCCCCCCCCCCCCCCCCGATAAACAGAGCTCCCCATCAAAAAAAAACGATTCAGTTTGGGATTTTCAGTATCTCCTCCCAGGTAAAACTGCAATAGTAACCCTTTGAAGAGTAGATTTTCAGTGTTCTACAACTCCACTGCTGTCAATTATTGGTAGTGATTGTGACATCAGCATTAGAATGTTCAGTTAAGAACACTCTAATTACATATTTGTGATCTTCCATCTTGGGATGTGCAACCAATGGGATGTGCAAGCAAGCAAGCAACCATCCAGTAAAGGAATACAAATATATCATTTTAAAAATACAAAAATAACATTACTGTCTAAAAGTAAGTACCAGACCACTGATCTGTGAGTGCAGGTGTATTTCACCTGTGAACCGCAGGTGCGTTTGGGTGTTTGTATTTCACTGTGCTTGCGTGCTGACGTGTCTTTCATTTGTGTATACCACGGAACAGTGATAGTGCTTTTCCATGATTTGATTGTTGAATTTGTTTTGTGTCATTCTTTAAAATTTCACATTGCAGGCAGAGAGAGCGGTGCACATATACAGCATATTAAAACCTTATTGTTTCAGTTTCCTTTAGAACAAAAAAAAAGTTTCTGAAACAAGATAACATGGAAACCAAACTGAGGCCTGTTTCATGAAGCTGGATTACAGAGTTAGTTGCCTAACTGCACTGAGTAAAACCTGCAACCCACCCAAATCTGGCACATGGACGGAAATAAAAATTTAAAAAAAAAGCTGTTCTGGGTTTTACTCAGCGCAGTTATCCAGCTAAGTCAGTAATCCTGCTTTGCGATACAGGCCCCAGAACAATTGGCCTATATATAAACATCATAGATTACAGTGGAGCTGAAGTTCAGACGCAAGCAACGATTCCACAAGAAGGGAATTCAAACAAGGGTGGAGGGGGATGGGGTGGAGGCGGAGAGAGGGGCGAGGAGGACGGGGGGGGGGGGGGGGGCGGGAGCACTACAATATTAAACCACAACGCCAGAGTCACCCAGAAAGGAGAGTCCCAGGACACAATGCAAGAGAAGTACAAGGCAACATTGGGAGCCAGAGAGGGCCACTTTCCAGAACAGGAGAGTGCGAGGTAGAGAAACAGAGAAGGGGGAGGGGGGGGGGGGAGAGAGAGGGTGGCATTGGGCGGTAGGGGGCGCCAGATTTTGGGGGGGGGAGTAGGGGGTGGGAGGAGTTGGGCCTAGTCAGAGTCAGTCAGGAATGCACCATGCTGCTGTGGAGAGAGATGGGGGGGGGGGGGGTGGGTACGGACAGAGAAGAAGAGCAAATGTTGAGGGGGGGGGGGGGGCGGGGTGATGGGGGTTGGTGATGGGTGGTGGGGGGGTTCAGGCCAAGGGATGACGTGGAGAAACCAGAGTTCAGAAACCCAAAGACAGGTGAGAAAGAAGGTGAGGTGGGTTGGGTGGGGTTTTTTTTTTTTTTTTTTTTTTTTTTTTTGCAGCCACACATAGCAAAAGAAGGACCGACCACCTGCACTGACGGACTGCGGATAGACAGACAGACGCACGGAGAGGAGTGCCGTACTTACAATCATCTGTGGAGGCAGAGCGGTGGGAGCAGGGTGCAACAACCAGAGAGAAGGGTCAGTGAAGCCGCCAGGAGCCCCACATCAGCATCAACAAGAGACAGACGAGACCCCCCCCCCCCCGAGCCTCCCATCGGACTCCTCCCCCCTTTCTCTGCGTGCCTACCCCCCCCCCCCCCCCCCCCGACAGGCCTTGGCGGGTCTGTGGGAGGGGCTTCCCCCCAGCGCCACGGCAACCGTTCTGCCTGTTCCCCCCCCGCCAGTGGTGGCTTGTTGCCCGTCCAACCAACCCTCCACCCCCCCCCCCCCCCCCCCCCCCCCCCCCCCCCCCCCCCGCCCAGGGAGGACAGGGCCACGCCCCTGGTTTAGCTGAGGCCCTGAAGCCTCTGTGGGCGCACCCAGCTCCCAGGCCTGTCGACCGCCGGCGGGTGAACCGCGACAGAACGGAAGCCGCGGGCGGGGCTTGGCGGGAAAAAGACGGGGCGGCCATTTTGCGTTACGGTCTATCCCGTCCTACAGCTCTTTAAGCGAGGGGATATGGGGCTCTTTTCTTTTTTTTCTTTTTTTGGTTCAAAACGCAAAAAAACAAAAACAGATATATCAAAATAAAAAGTTAAAACAACAGGCCGGTTTCCCCACCCGGCAGTCACAGTTCTCTGCGCGCGCCGCACCGCGCGTTTCGTTAGCGTACGTCTGTTCTGAGACCGCGGCTGAGAAAAAAAGCTCCAATTTGAATCTCACAATGCAGCTGATTTTTCGATTTTTTGGGAGACCCAAAATAAAACCACTTGCGGGACACCTGCGATGGGACCCTGTGACTGGCCGGGTGAGCAAGCAGCTGTGAGCCAGGGGTTATAATGACATGATGCACTCCGTTCTCCCTTATCAAAAGGGACTTTATGAAATTCGGTTTTTTTTTATGAATGAAGGGGGGAGGGGGGGCGCTGTTTGGGCCCTAGGGATGGTGGGGGGTGGGGGGGGAGGGGTAGGGGGGGTGGAGAATGTTGGGCTGTTGGTTTGTCTCTCTGGGGCAGGGGTGGGGAGAAAAGGGAGGTGTCGGGTCGATGGTTTTGGTCTCCTCCTCTCAGGATCTGGCACGGGGAGAAAAGCGTGGCGGTCATTTTCGCACGCTGGCGGCGGCAGTGGCGACGCTCCCGCCGGTCCGGGCCGAGCCTACGGCGTCGGTCGCGCTCGTCTTCAACCCCCCCCGGGGGGGTCAGTCGGGCCCCTCGTTTTAAACTCACAGAGGCGGAGCCTCCCCTAATTTCCTGTGACACAAAGGAGGGCCTCCTGCTGTCCAATCGTAGCACTGAACCATGCAAGACCGACCACCCTGTTTTTTTTTGTTGCAGAGATGGCCTTCTGGGATTTCTTTGGAAAATTCGGTTTGTTAATGAAGAAGACAACTGGTGCTCCATAAAAGGCTGTTGTGCGGATATGAACTGCGTATTGAGCAGTGTGTCCTGTGAAGAGTCTGCGTGACATGTTAGTGTGTTTTGTGCATGTGTGTATGAGTGCATACGTGTATGAGTGCACGTGTATGTGTGTGTCGGCACATAAGTACACACATGGACATATGTGTGTACGCCTGTGTGTTTACGCATATGCACGTGCACGTGTGTGTTTTTTGGCACGCATGTGTGTGATTTTGCGTGTGCACGTGTGTGATTTTGCGTGTGCACGTGGGCATCACGTGCACGCAGACCGCGCGCACGCAGCGGCGGCGTGCTCACCGTCTGGTCGGTCAGCGGCGGCAGGACGATGGTCTTCTCCATGGTGTTCATCACCAGCTTCCACAGCTCCTTCAGCACGCGCTTCAGCACCGTCTTCTCACAGATCTTAGCGAAGAGCGTCAGGCTGGGAGGAGAGAGAGAGAGAGAGAGAGAGAGAGAGAGAGAGAGAGAGAGAGTCAGGCTAGGAGGAGAGAGATCAGCTGCACTTCAGAGACACACTACCGGGGAGACAGGAAGACTCCACACACTCCACTCTACACCACCGGTTCCCAACCCTGGAGATCCACCATCCAGTTGGCTTTCACTCCATCCCTAACAAAGTGCACCTCCTTCAACAGCTAGAGCTGAGCTGCCCAACCCTGCTCCTGGAGATCTACTGCCCCGTAGGCTTTCACTCCAACCCTAACAAAGCCACACCTCATTCAATAGGGGAGACATGAAAAGAGAATGGGAGGGGGGCAGTGGGGGGGTGAAGGAAAAAGGCACAGCAGGTGTGGGAGTGGGTGGGTGTGTGGGGGGCCTTTAAAATATTGAAAATCTGGTACTGGGTTGTACGGTTATCATACCATGAAATTTCTGTATCGTTGCACCCCTAGCTGTCACCCAGAATGACTCACGAAAGTACACACGTAAGGGTTCAGACAATGAGCAGAGACTCTGAAAAGCCATCAGTGTCAGAAGTGACAGTGGTAGTTCGTACATAAAACCACAAGATAAGTGCCACGTTAGGCGCAAGAGGGAGACTGAGAATGTATTTCTTTCAAGTAACAAATGGTTTTGTGAGTGCAGCATTATGTAGGGTTTGTAAACTCATATTAAATGCTCAAGCAAAACTATCCATCACGTCTGTGTCAGCGTACACTCTCACAAATAAAGGTACACAAGGGTACAAATTCTGTACCTCTAAAGGTACTAGTGACAAGCGATTGTACCTTTCTAGATACTGAATGGTACCTTTTTTTCTGGTGAAGGTACAGTTCTGTACCTTCAAGGGGTACTGCCACAGTGACAAGCAATTTGTACCTTTCTAGGTACTGAATGGTACCTCTTTTTCTGATAAAGGTACAGTTCTGTACCTTCAAGGGGTACTGCCACAGTGACAAGCGATTTGTACCTTCCTAGGTACTGAATGGTACCTTTTTTTCTGGTGAAGGTACAGTTCTGTACCTTCAAGGGGTACTGCCAGAGTGACAAGCAATTTGTACCTCTCTAGGTACTGAATGGTGCCTTTTTTTCTGAGAGCTGTAGTATGTTTGTCTTACTTGCTGTCCAGGAAGTCCATGATGGGCTGCAGGACGTTGTCAGCGTCCTGGGCCACGCTGCTGCAGGCGCTGGCCGGGACGTTCCCCGTGCCCTTCACCTGGCTCAGGATGTCCCCCATCTGCTTCACACACTCCTCTATGTGCGGCTGGAAACTGAGCGGGCACGGAGGACACACACACACACACACACACGTCACATAATCATAACATCACGGGGACCTCTAAGACTCTGTGCGGGGCTGGAAACTGGGCAGACACGGAGATCACACACGTCACGTAGTCATAACAAAATATTCCGCGTGAAGGGTCAGTGTTCTCTGGACGGACTGCGCTCACCTGGTGGCGAAGACCCTGCTCAGGTCGTCCAGGACGTTGTTGAGCTTCACCTGCAGCTCTTTCAGAATGTCGCTGGCCTCCACGTTCAGCTGCAACACAGACAACGCACTGACTACAGGTAGCCTAGCGACACGCGTCACGCGATGATGACATCATCACCGTGCGCAGTAAAAACCGACAAGAGGACAATCCAAGCGACAGGACAAGATAATGAAGCTGCCCGTGAGCCTGGCAGAGCTAAGCAGCATGGCTGGGCAGGGCTGAAAACAGGAAGACATTTTGAAAAAGTCACTCACATCTTTGCCTCCCATGGCCTCGAACATCTTCTCCAGCTGAACCCGCAGCTGCTGAATGTTATTGATCAGGATGCAGGGCTGTCAAGACACAACGCGCTCCGTCAGGTAGTGCAGACATGCACGCGTGCACATAGACAATAACACACACACACACACAGACACACACAGACACACATACACACACACGCACATACACACACACACACGCATGTGTACACAGATACGCACACACGCATACAAACACACATGCACATAGACACACACACACACACACACACACACACACAGTCACGCACACACACACAGACATACACAGTCACGCACGCACACACACGGAAGGGACATTGACACACACATTGATATCTACAGCTGACAAACACCCAGATGTACACGTACACAACATCACTAAAACTCTCATCAGAGAACCATTTTTGCCTCTTAAGAAGCCAGCGTCAAGTGACCAGCACCAATAAACACAGTTTACGTCACTTGAGAAAACACAAGAATCTGATTGGACGGCTGCCTGACAACCTGACCCGCTGTATTGAGCGCTGGTGCCTCTCAGTCGCTCACTCAGTGTAAGTGCGCACACTCGAAACAAATTAAAACCAATCTTCCCCTGGCTTGTTTTCCACTCGCTGCTTTCCACCGCTATAAATAGCTGCTTAAAACCTCTTTTAACAAAATGCAAATCGCCGACCGCGTTTCAATGGAACACATTTTTCCCGAGAGAGTTGGAAACTGTCAAAATCTTCACGGGGCCGGTCCTAGCGATTTCTTTCAAAAAAAAATAACTTCGTTCAGCAAATAGTTTGCTCTTGTGAATAAAAAAAAAGTGAACGGTTCTGAGACCTTGAGATCCCAATCGCACGGATGCCGCAACAATAAAAAAAAAAAAGAAAAGAAAAGATGGATGCCCCGAGTGACGTGTCCGATCTTCCGGTAAAAACGAGTCAGGAAGGGACGAGCACTCTCACCACTTTCTCCTTGGAGCAGTAATTGGCGAAGTCCTTGGCGATGATGTCAGCGTAGGAAAGCAGCACGTTGCTGATGGTCTGAGGACAGAGAGAGAGGGGGGCGGCGGGGTGAGGGGGGGCATGAAACGCTCGTTAAACCGAAACACTTCCGACAGACTTCGCGGACAATTAAATTAAAGCACCAATCACCACGTGGCCATACACACACATTTTGTGCATTAAAGCACCCCTTTAATCTCTGTACCCTTTTAAAACTTCATTTGCTTTGTACATCTATGTGCTGCAGTCCTCTGTTTCTATTACATTAGTCTGCTTTTAACAAACTATTAATTTATTTAATCCTTGTTAAAAGTTTCTCATCTATTTTGTTATCTTCGTGATTTGTCTTTCCTTTATTATTATTATTATTATTATTATTATTATTATTATAGATGTCCAGATAGACGGCACCTTTGCGAATCTCTTCATGTAGTGGCCCACGATCTGAGGGTCGGGGCACTCCAGCTTCTTAATGATCTCGAAGCTCTGGTTGAGCTGGGAGAAGACGTCCACCACCGAGCAGGAGAACAGAGCGTGCTCAGACGTCTGCTGGAACTGTGGGCAGAGGGAGGGGCGGCCGGTCAGAGAAATAGATAGCAAGGGTGGGGATGGGGTGGGGATGGGGGGGGGGGGGTGGTTTCATAAAAGGGGTAAAAGAGAGATAGAGCAGAAGCAGGCAGAAATAGAAGAGAGAGAGAGTGCATGGGCTATTTGCAGGCGGACATGGGCAGGTGGGAGCTGTTCTCCCCGGCTGTAATTGGGAGGGGGGGGGGGGTAGACTGCGTCTGGTCCCAGAGGAACAGGGTGACTAATGAACCGAGAACGGGCTCCTGTCGGGCCCCCCCTCCCCTCCGTCTCATTCCCCCACTTCCTCTCTCCTCTCTCCTCTCTCCTTCCTCTCTCCCGCTCTGGCGGCCCAGGGTGGCTGAGTGCGGTTCTATTAATTCCCTCCCGCCGCCGCGCTTCCTGTTGGCAGCAGCTGGCTGTGCGCCGCGTACCTGCGCTCACATCAGCAGCTCTGTGCCTGCACCGTGTCCCTCTGATCCCCTGAGGTTCTTTAACCCCTTAAAGGTGAGTAGTTTCTTAGGAATGTTTTTTTTTTTCTTTTTTTTTGAAGGTCAGTGTTCTAGAACCCCATTGCTTTTCAGTTCAGTTCACCAATAGCGATTGTGACATCAGCATTAGAATGTTCAGTTAAGAACATTCTAATGACATGTTTGTGACCTCACACATCTTTAAAGGGTTTTAAAGTTTTACATCCCGCCAGCCTGAGGGTTGTTCGCACGGCCCGTGATGAGAGAAAGCAGAGATGCAAGCTGAGAAGCTGTTGCCCTGTAATGACGTTAATATTATACTGAATGAAGGAAAAAAAAAGCAATTCAGATTTACCCCGTCCTTTTTGTCCCTCTCCAGGGCGCCGTGCAGGAAGTCTCGGGAGACTTCCTCGTTTTCGTCCAGCCACTGGATGACAAACGGTTCGAACCACCTGCGGAAGAGCGGGAAGATGATTTCCAGGCACGGGCTCCTGACTTCCTAAAGCACCAATCACAACATGACCCCACGGTGACATCACAAACAAGCGGCGCTCCGCTCAGGACGAAAGTCGAGGGGCACTTACGCAGGGTATTCAGGCACGCGGCTCTTGAAGAAAGGCAGATCCTTGCAGTACTCGTTGTACAGCCATTTCACCTTGAAGTGCAGGTTCATGTAATCAGCGCTCTTACACAGACGGTTCTTTTCATGCTCTGAGCGGAGAGAGAGAGAGAGAAAGAGAGGAGAAGAAGAAGAAGAAGAAGACCATAATTAACGTTCGGTCGAGCGCTGTCCGAGTATTTACTTGGAGTTGGTGTCTAACCGGAAGTTCTGCTAGAGTGGAGTTGGAACCGGCGAGCTTCGAGCTTCGTGGGCGACGGCGAATCGAAAACGACGGGGGGGGGAACGGACGGCGCTTACCCTCCATGGCGTACTTCATATCCTGGGCGAACAGGTTCCACATCACCTCCGCGCTGATCTTCCCCACGTTCAGCTCCTGGGGGAACCTGCGAGGGCCAGACGGTGTGCCTCAAAAGAGGGCTATACCATCGTGGGAGGACGAGGGATGTACCACCTCACAACCATAAGGGGGGGGGGGCTGGGTTGGATCACTTTAAAACAGTAGGGAGAGGGAAGTACCAATGTAAAATCATTGGGGGGGGGGACTGTACAACCATAGGGAGGCGAAGGGTATACCACGGTGCAACCATAGGTAGAAGAGGGTCATACCACTGTACGACCATAGGGGAGAGAGGGACGTACCATTGTGACCAAAGGGGGGAGACTGAAACACCACTGTACAAACACAAGCGACAGAGAGAGAGAGAGGGATGTACCACTGCACAGCCAAAGAGGGGGTGCACTCACTGGTTGAGACAAGGAGTGTAGGAGTTCTTGTCCTCCTCAATAATGGACACGATGAGGGTGATGAGTTTGGACCAGAAGTCCAGGTTCTTGATGCTGGGGCCTTGCTCTTCGGGGGGCACCTCCCCTTTCTTGGACTGGGGGGGGGGTGGAGAGGGAGAGAAAACAACTGTCCCTGAACGCAGCCGAATACTGTGCACAGCAGGGCCTATCGCACAGTGTCTGGTCCTTCCCTCACCTTCCATTTCATTCACCGGCACAAAAAAACAACCCAATAACTGAAAAATGCAGGTGCATAGAGTAACATAAAACCACACACAGAGATTCCACAAATCCTTGGAAACCTGAATCAACATTTCAATCAAATAACCATTGCCATTTGAAGTTTAAAGAGGACACTCTTGTTCCATTAGTGAACAGTAAATGCAATACTTGAAATAGCAGTCTGCTGCAGGTAGAGGGCGCTCACACCCTCGCAGCAGGCACACAGAGTGCTGTCAGTAGCACTCACGGGGTCTGTCTGGTACTCGCGGCTGTACAGCTCGTGGCAGTTGTTGAAGATGTACTCGTAGGTGGAGTTGAGGCAGGCTTTGACACAGTCCTTCACCACCTGACTGGCCCTCGGAGGGCTCTGCAGCTCCTGGACCTGGAGGGGGAGGGGGAGAGAGGGAGAGAGGGAGAGAAAGAGAAAGAGAGACAGAGAGAGAGATATTACTCACATATTTATTGATTTTCGTCTGTTGGTGTTATTATTATATATTATTACATTTATCATTATTATTTTAATATTACTATTATTTTACATATTATTTATATGTATGCTTTGGCAATAATTACATTTGTATTCCATGCCAATAAAGAAACTTGAATTGAATTGATTACACAAGCTAATATACACAAATACCACATACACACACACACACACACACAGATTTGTATTCTGTTTATATGTTTATTCTATGTTTGTTATACTCATGCTTTGGCAATATGTATCTACTGTATATACATCATGCCAATAAAGCTCATTTGAATTTGCGGGACAGAGGGAGAGAGAGTGAGAGAGACAGACAGACAGAGAGAGGGGATTATTTGGATTATTATTTGGAAGTTGGATTATTAACAGAAAACCTGAGGGGAGGCGAACCTGCGGGATGCAGTGGAATAACTGACAAACACATAGATCAAAGCAGACATGAACGACAGCGGAGAAAGAGAGAGAGAGGGAGGGGAGAGAGAGAGGGAGGGGGAGGGAGAGAGAGAGAGGGGGGAGGGAGAGAGAGAGAGAGGGAGGGGAGGGGGAGAGAGAGAGGGGGAGAGAGAGAGAGAGAGAGGGAGGGGAGGGGGAGAGAGAGGGGAGGGGGAGAGAGAGAGAGGGGAGGGGGAGAGAGAGAGAGGGGGGAAGGAGAGAGAGAGAGAGGGAGGGGAGGGGGAGAGAGAGAGGGGGGAGGGAGAGAGAGAGAGAGGGGGGGGAGAGAGAGAGGGAGGGGAGGGGGAGAGAGAGAGTGAGAGGGAGGGGGGAGGGAGAGAGGAGGGGAGGGGGAGAGAGAGAGGGGGGAGGGAGGGGGAGAGAGAGAGGGAGGGGAGGGGGAGAGAGAAAGACAGTAAAAAAGTACCTTCATCCTGAAGAAGGTGATGCTCGTGAGCAGGTCAACGGTGGACTTCAGGTCCTGAAGCCTCTCAGGGCTGCTAGCCGGGAAGTTGTTCTGCGGTAGAGGCGCACATGGACAGACAGACAGACAGACAGACAGACAGACAAACAGTGAGACAGACAGACAGACAGTGAGACAGACAGACAAACAGTGAGACAGACAGACAGACAGACAAACAGTCAGACAGACAGACAGACAAACAGTCAGACAGACAGACAGACAGACAAACAGTCAGACAGACAGACAAACAGTCAGACAGACAGACAGACAGACAGACGGCAAGTTAGCTGTGCGTTTCCCAGTAACCGTCTGACCTGTGCTAAAGCTTTAACAGCAAGCCTCTTTCCTCAATGAATAATTTCTCACCCCGAACTCTATAACTAATTAATTCACCCAACAGACTCCCTGAGTGTCTGAGGTTGAAGACGCCAACTGAATCAAGGCGTCGGCCTCGTCCCTCAAATCGAACAGAGCCGGGAAGGCTTCCTACAGCTGGCTGTCGGAGTTAAGAGAACAGCGAAGGAGGACAGGGAAGGAGGGCAGAGGAGGAGTACAGGGAAGGAGGCGACGTCCGTGGAGGACGGGGGGAGACTCAGTACCCGGTACATGGAGAGGTCGATCCTCAGGGAGTTGTGCAGCTGGTCCAGGAGCTTCACAAACCGCTCTTTCTGCAGATACGAGAGAGGGTAAAAAAAAGACACACACACCCCCACCATATTATAACACCGACCGCGAGTGGATTATTTCAAAATAAAAGCGGCAGGAAAGCGATAACAGAATTTGCAGGGCGGACTTGTCCAAACACGCCTTCTCAGTGAGTATGGATCTGTTCGTGATCATTCCCCAGCAAAAAAAGGATTATTAACAGCAAGAGCAGAATTTCCCCCTGGTTTCATTTCGAGCTTTTTTTTTTTTACATTTTTGAATAGTGGGTGAGTAAACTGCTGCCCGTGGCTAGCCTGAGTAAAGCTGTGAAGTGTTTCGGATGAGGAATTGTGGCACAGCTGCAGACTTTGAATGGAGATGATTGAGTGTGATGAAATTCAGAGGCTGCAGTTCAGGTGCATGGACGGTGTGTGGCCAGATTCCCTTAGCTGGGGTATAGAGATGTTTGGGGGTGGGGGTGGGGGGAGGGGGTCAGTAATTGCCATAATATGGTTAACTACAATAATCGAGTGAAAAACACAGACGGCACTCTCTGGAACACTCAAGATGAGCACATACCTTTCGACAACAGCCTTCTTCAGCTTTGCTAAAACGAGTGTTGTTTTGCAAGAGAAGACTTTTGTCGAAACCGTCCGTGCTTCTCATGCTTCATACACTCCCGAAACAAATGACCAGTTTGAGCTTTCTAGAGAGTGCATGTCTGCGTTTTTCCCCTTACCGTTGGATATTTGTGTGGGACTCAGCACCCAGTTACTACTTAAGCAGGTTTGAGTGGAGCACGTTTCATTCACCCGCTAGCTACAATATTCTCCCTGAACAAAAAAAACCCCCCTTTTTTTCAATTCATTTTCTACTGTACAGTACAAATGTCAGAAGAAAAGGGTTTGTGGTTTGTGGTACGGTCGCCGCGGCAACCAACCACTCACCCCGAAGTTGGAGGCGGCGAAGCGGTCGGAGGCGGACACGTTGTTGGTGGCCTGGGTGGTGTGGGCGTAGTAGGCGTTGATGTTGGCCAGCAGGGTGCTCATGACCGCCGGGACGCCCGGGCACATGTATTTGGACGACAGGCAGGCGAAGTGGCTGGAAGGGGTGGGGGTGGGGGGGGGGGAGTGAGACACGACAAAGGCCCCGGTCGCCGTTAGTGATTGGGATGGGGGGGGGGAGAGACACGACAAAGGCCCTGGTCATCGTTAGCGATCGGGATGGGGGGGGGGGGGGGAGAGACACGACAAAGGCCCCGGTCGCCGTTAGTGATCGCCCGCCCACCCACCCCCCCCCCCCCAACTGAGGAACGGAGGGGGGTAGGGGGGTTGGGGGGGTGGACGGTGTCTGTACACGCCTCCAATTTCACACACTCTCTCTCTCTCTCCCCGGTGCGCACGAACACCACAGCCCCCCCCCAGTCGGCTACAAACGGCCGTGTGCTAATCTGTGTCCTTATTGCTCCTTTTTATTTTTTTTTTTCCCCACTACAATGGCGGCGCCTCCGCGCGAAGGGGATTATCATATTTACGGCCCGGGCCCTCTGTTAACGTCCCCCGGCTCGGTCTGATTGCGGACGTCAGGGGCTGTCTGACCAAATATACTGCCTTACGTCTGGGCCCGCGCGAGGCCATATTTCATTCCGTTATTGTGACGGCCGGTGTGTAGCGGAACAGCTACCGCCGGTACCCTCTCCTCGTTATCCAAATGGTCTGTGGAAGCCTGTAAAATCGCCCTGTATTAATATCGCCCTTTTCTCGGTACGTGTTGTTAGCCTATCATCGCAGTGTCGATGCCGCATATGGACGGTTGTAGTTCAGGGTGATAATGTTTCATGTTTCAATAAAGGAGGACAGCGGCGGGTGGCCATTATGGACATTAATCTCGGCTACTTGTTCGTCGATATACGGTCGGGAGCAAGCAAGACCTAACCAGACATTTTTAGGAATTAAAATCCCATCAGGATGGATAATTTAAGTAAAAAAAAAAAGAAATGTCCAGGAAAAAGAGGACATCTGGTCAGCCTATCCCCACGACCCTGCCCAGGATAAGCACCAAACCTGGGACAAACAAAACTCAAAAACTTTCTCTCTTGGTGTGTGCTCCCAGCTAACTGTCATATGCGAACCATCCATCCATCCATCCATTATCTATACCCGTTTATATCACGGTGCTGTTGCGTTACATTACATTACAGGCATTTAGTAGATGCTCTTATCCAGAGCAACTCATACATTTTTTTTACATAGCAATACAAC
>NC_049204.1:6160089-6172589 GCF_013347855.1 Anguilla anguilla | reverse complement strand
GCAGGGGTTTAGGGAAGGGGCGGGGTTAGAAGATTCATTCATCGTACCCATTGGCTGTCCAACCCTGTTCCTGGAGATCTACTTTCCTGTAGGTTTTCACTCGAACCCTAACAAAACCACTCCTCCTTCAACAACTAGAGATCTCGTTGAGCTGCTAATTAGTAGAATCAGGGTGTGTCAAATTAGGGTTGAAATGAGAACCTACAGGACGGCAGAACTCCAGGAACAGGGTTGGGCGGCCCTGATCTTACTCATGCCGACAACCTTGACCACTGAAACCGCACTGAATGCAACTCCATCGAGCCCTGTCAGTCTTCACGCTGCGCTGTCTCTTTGAACATAATGCGTGATAAATGTACCCGGTGCCTTGGCAAACGCTCGCGGAGCCTGGTTATGCCAAGAAAGCACTTTTGATCGGAATTAGACCGAAGGGTGTGGAGGGACGGGCCGCATTTAACATGCGGAAGAGATTTCAAAGAAGACAAATGGCTTTTAATGCACAACGAATAAAAGAAAAGTGGATTTAAAATGTGTGAGAGGGGAGGGTAAAAGCGGCGGGGTGGGGGGGCGGGCGGGGGGGGGCGAAGAGAGAAACAGGAAGTGGAGAGCATAGGACCCTAACACAACACCACACTTACATTGCAGATATATATATATATATATATTGTGATAATTTGAGGATATATTTTATTTAAATGCATTGCAGTATTTGGGGGGGGGCGGCAGAGAAACAGGAAGTGGAGAGAATAGGACCCTAACAAAACACCTTCACTTACACTGCAGATATGGACTATATATTGTGATAAATTGAGGATATATATATTTTATTTAAACACACTACAGTATATTCCTGTTCAGTAGGGGGGGGGGCAGGGGTGGTGGTTTCTGGGACAGGGGAGCTCACTCTGCAGGCAGTCGGCGTTCAGCAGGTCCTGGCACTTTTCGTGGCACTTGACCCCGCACTCGGTGCACCTCATGCCCTGGCGGGCGATGCCCCACAGCAGCCCCTCGCACTCGTAGCAGTAGGTGGGCGTGGTCGCCGTCCACACCTCGAAGTTGTGGGGCGTGGTGCAGGAGATGGGGTAGATCAGCGCCTGCAGGGTCTTCTTGTACACGTGGCTCTTCTGCAGAGGGACGGACGGACGGACGGACAGTCAGCCGCGTGGGAGTGAGGGACAGAACGAGGGACAGAGGGATGGACAGTGGGATACATGGAGGGACAGATGGTGGGACAGATGGAGGGACAGAGGGACAGATGGATGGACGGACGGTGGGACAGAGGGATGGATGGAAAGACGGACAGTGAGACAGAGGGACGAACAGAGGGATGACGAAGGGACAGAGGGACAGACGAAGGGACAGATGGTGGGACAGAGGGATGGACAGAGGGACAGATGGTGGGACAGAGGGACGGACGGAGGGACAGATGGTGGGACAGAGCGACAGACACAGGGACAGAGGGTGGGACAGAGGGATGGACAAATGGACAAAGGGACAGACGGTGGGACAGAGGGACGGACGGAGGGACACAGGGTGGGACAGAGGGATGGACGGAGGGACAGACGGTGGGACAGAGGGATGGACGGAGGGACAGATGGAGGGACAGGGGGACGGACGGAGGGACGGATGGAGGGACGGGGGACGGGCGGAGGGACGGATGGAGGGACAGGGGGACGGACGGTGGGACGGACGGTGTGAAAATCTCGCGCCGCTGAGAGGTTTTGGGGTCTCAGGCGGCAGGCGGAAGGCAGACACTCACCAGCTCCTCGTTATTCAGCGTGCTGGAGGCCAGGGCTGAGGTGATCCCGGCCTTACGAGAGTTCTGCACTAAAGACTGCAGGGAGAGAGAGAGAGAGGGAGAGAGGGAGGGAGAGAGAGAGAGAGAGAGAGAAAGAGTGAGAGAGAGAGAGAGAGAGAGAGAGATACCAAGAGAAAGGGGGAGAGGGGGTGAGAGAGAGGGAGAGTGCAAAAAAGTGAGAGAGCAAGAGAAAGGAGAGAGAGGGAGGGAGAGCGAGAAAGAGTGAGAAAGAGAACAAGAGAAAGGGGAAGAGAGCGAGCGAGAGAGGGGAGAGAAATTGAGGGAGAGACAGGGAACGAGAGAAAGAGCAAGTGAGAAGGAGATAGAGAGAAGGAGAGAGAAAACTAGTATGAATGCATACTAAACAGAAAATAATACAAAACAGTGCTTAAGGACACCTGAACCCAATGCTCCGGTTACAAAATCATTATAATAACATATTAGCTTTAATATTTGCAAGCAAACAATGCCCTAATGAGCACGATTCGGTTACGGCTAACGGTGCCCGTGCTAATAATCATTCGCTCATTATTTCAGGACTGCTCACGCTGACAAAGATCGAACGATTTCATCCATCCATCCATTTCTGACTCTCTGTGTTCCTGCCGTCCTGGGGCAGAGGACTGCCGGGGGGTGTTCAGGTTCAGCCTGGCGCTGTGCTTGCTCAGCACTCCCCAGAGTCTAGACCGGTGGTTCTCAACTCGGGCCAGAAAGGGCCGGTGTGGGTGCAGGCTTTTGCTCCAACCAAGCAGTAACACACCTGATTCCACTGATCAAGGTCCTTAGTAAAGACTCCAAAGGTTGATTAGTAGAATCAGGTGTGTAACTGCTTGGTTGGAACAAAAGCCTGCACCCACACCGGCCCTTTCTGGCCCGAGTTGAGAACCACCGGTCTGGACTGTAGGTAAATGATGATCCTAGACGGGGCCAAACGGCCTATTTCCCGCCATCGCGTTCTCGCGGGTTCTCGTATTCCTTCCTTCACCCTGCGCACAGCTAATGCGATTAGCCAGCCGGAGCTAACGCGGTCAGGAAGCCGGTCTGCATGTAGAGCGGGAGTCCGGAGAGGAAGTTATCCAGATGTATGTTTCAAAAATGACTTATTTTAAACCACAATAAATTGTTTTTTTTCTTTTACTGTACTCATATGTGCACATATGGGTATTTCCCTACCTGTGCGTACATGTCAATGTCTGTTAAGCACTTTGTGTTGACTCGGTCAGAAAAAGTGATATATAAATCTGACTGACTTGACTTGACTTGACTTGAAGTGGGGTGGCAGTGTAGTATAATGGCTAAGGAGTTGGTCTTGTAACCTAAAGGTCGCAGGTTCGATTCCCCGGTAGGCCACTGCTGTCGTACCCTTTAGCAAGGTACTTAACCTGCATTGCTCCAGTGTATATCCAGCTGTACAACGTAAGCCGCTCTGGATAAGAGTGTCTGCTAAATGCCTGTAATGTAAGGAAAGCAAAGCACTGAAGGCTTTTCTTCCTTCACACGTAGATACAGTGCGGTCTAAGGGACTTGGCGGCGGATTGCAGAGGCTGCTGGGAACTGACGGGAGAGCTAACTCCCAAGGAGCCACTGCGAGCCGAGGCACTCACGCCAACATCCTGATCTGCTCTTGCATCAGCAAACCAAAATCCTCCAAAAATCCCCCAAAAAGCCCTTTTTACGAGAGCGGGTTTGGGTTCTCTGTCTGCTGCCACGCTCAAGACATTTCGGCTGAGAAAAGACTTCCGTGCCCGGTCCGTGAGCTCGACATTTCAACAGGCTGATCTCTCGTGGTGAAGAAGACGACAAGAACTGTGTGGAATTAAAACTGCCACTCTTCTTCGCAAGTTTCAGGACTCCGGTGAAAGTCTATAAGACTCTTGCGGTTCTGTATTTCGGGACAGCGGTACCCTCGTCGCTGGGCTCAGTTACTTACCATCGCCTGTAGGGCCGGTTGGTCGGGGTACAGAGAGAAAAGAGAGAGAGAGAAAAAAAACACAAGAGTCAGAGATCGTGGTACACTTCTACTGCATACAGAGCAGCAGTCACACTGACAGGACAAAGACAAGGACCATGGGTGACTATGACTAATACAGGGACAAGGGCTGATTAGATGTAGAGGTGTTATAACAAAATGGCTGTCTCGCAGAGACGGGAAAGCTCAAAAAAAAATCCAGACATTTCAGCGGCCCTGACCGTAACCTCGGGCACAAATGAGGACTGCCAAGCCTGCCTGCTCTCTGTTCTGGCCGCTCTGATTGGGCCCCGTGCAAATGGAGCTTCAGTCTACCCGTTACCACGGTGACTCAGGCTCCACCAGTCTGTCTGCGAGTGTGTGTGTGTGTGTGACAGCAGAACGGATTAACTCAGACAGACTGCCGGGCCTCTCCGGTGCGGTCGGGATAATTTTGGATTTCGGCTGCCGATTTTTTTTACAGAGGCGCGTCCGAAATTTCGCGGCGGGCCTCTGCCGCGCGTTTTGTGAGTTCGCCGCGCGCCGCACGCCGCACAGCGTCGCCGCATCAGAAGCGCTCGCCAGGAAGGCGAGGCCGGAGCTCGACGACTGGCTGACAAAGTGAAGAAACGGAAATAAAATGACAGGGCGTCGAGCCTGTCGACACACACATCCGTGTGTTGCGAAATGCACTCTGTTTTTTTTTTTGGTCTTTTTCCTCATTATAACGACTTTTGCAGAAATACATCGAAATGAGTGATGAATGCGAAATAGTGCATAACTTAAAAGGGAAATACAACCAGTTTATACCAAGTTACAAAAAAAAATTTTTTTTCTGAGGTCACCAAGGTTCTCTTACTTCAGGCCCTAATTCTGTGGTCAAGTTGCAAATGTAAAACCCTGCTGCTAACTCCTGCTGACAGCGAATTTATGGGGCTCCAGCTCAAACCTGGTAATTACGTGACTAGAAAAGGTAGTGCATCAGCAGCAAAAGAGGCGGGTTTAGGAAGAACAAATTACCTGTGGGTGTGGTGGGAGGTCGTTTTCATTATGGCTGTATGGATCGGCTGTTTTTCCCCTGTATCGCCGATGCACATTGACCACAGAGAATACCAGCATAATCTATGAGTTAGCGCTAGCATTGTCACTAAAACAGGGACCTTTTGTGTCATCAGTCATCAACGCTGGGATATCCTCTCCTTGGTTACTATTAAAGTAGGGCCGTGTTACTGAGTCAGAGTCGACTGCTATGAGACTTGATTCACCCTCTCAAGCTGTTAGCCTCTCCTGCGCGCGAGATTAGCGCACAAGCGCTAACATTATAACGGGTTCTGCCATATTACTAGCGCTTGTTTTAGCGAACACCCGAAGATAAACCTGGGCGCCCCGGGACCGATGGATAAACGACGACGACGACGACGTTTATGGTCGGTCCCGACATCGCGCTTTTAGAGGTGTTCCCCCCGCGCTCTCGGAAGCCATCCGGCGTCAGCCACCGCCTGGATTGGCGAGGAGGGACGAGGACGTTTCGGTCGGGCCCGTCCAACTAACTGTCTTCTCTTCTGCGCTGAGAATGTTTAACGTGTGCTTCCGGTGTCCTCTTTAAAGCCTTAAAGTTTTTTTTTATAATAAATGCATTTCTGAACTCCCATCGCCGTCCGGGAGCGACAGAAAGTTTTGCGTTCGGTTTTTTTTTTTTTTCCTGTTTCATGCACTTCGGTTGACTTGGGAGGTTGCGCCAGACCGTTATTTAGACTCTTACAGGAAGCCTCTGGTGCCACGAAGACATTGATCTGCATTCTGGAACCCCACCAGATCCCTGAATAGACTGCATTCCAACAGCCTCCATAACCATCGTTATTATATAACATGCCCAGCTGCCCAGTTTTAAAAAAATGACAGATCCCCCCCCCCCCCATTTATATTCAGTGTTAACATGCATCATCTTTCTTCTGTGCACCCTAGCATTCGCCAGGTTGAGGGGGGTCAGTGAATAATTTTATATTTATTTTTCAACCCACTCAAATGTTTTTTTTTTTTCCCTGCTCAGTCCATCTTTCCCACCAGAAAATGTTTACTGTTAAGTTCTACATGACAAACTGTTAATTGAGCAATATGAGAGAGACGGGATGTTTGATTGATTAACAGATAATGTCCCTTTTTTTCAGAACTGGTGGAAATGTCAGTAGTCGAAAGGAGATAGCCTCCATCCATCATGGCAGCTGTAGTCCATTCTAGTGGAATTTCTGAGGTAGGATTTCAAGGGAGGTGCCATTTTATAACATTGAATCAATACGATTATTTTTTATTATTTTTCATTACTATCATTCTTCGAACCTATTTTTTAAGTTTCCCCGTTAATTAAAATAAACACTTCTGTAAGGAGGCATGAAGTGTATTTTCAAAGGCATATCACCGTTAGAAAAATGATACATACAGACTAAGGCACGGGTGTTAATTAGTGTCCTATGGGACCGATCGGTTTACAGTAAAACTCCGTTATCCCTGGAGTTATGCCACAGATCAGTTCTGAGAGATGAATCCTATTGCAGGCAGCACGGTGATCCATTAAGCATGCCTAGCGACAGCGAAACGTGCCGGTGTCGTTCAGACAAACGCTGATGAATGTCACAGATGACAAGGCTAGGCTGGACAGCCGTGCCCTTTGGAGAGAGAGAGAGACGGAGGGGGACTTAGAGGGAGAGATGGAGGGAGAGATGGAGAGAGAGACAGAGGGAGAGATAAAGGGAGAGATGGAGAGAGAGACAGAGGGAGAGATGGAGGGTGAGGTGGAGGGAGAGATAAAGGGGGAGATGGAGAGAGAGACAGAGAGATGGAGGGAGAGACAGAGGGAGAGATGGAGGGAGAGATGGAGGGTGAGGTGGAGGAAGAGATAAAGGGAGAGATGGAGAGAGAGATGAAGGGAGAGGTGGAGGGAGAGACGAAGGAAGAGATGGAGGGAGAGACAGAGGGAGAGATGGAGGGAGAGGTGGAGAGAGAGATGAAGGGAGAGGTAGAGGGAGGGATAGAGGGAGAGATGGAGAGTGAGGTGGAGGGAGAGATAGACGGAGAGATGGAGAGAGAGACGAAGGAAGAGGTGGAGGGAGGGATAGACGAAGGGAGAGGTGGAGGGTGAGGGGGAGGGAGAGATAGAGGGAGAGATGGAGAGAGATAAAGGGAGAGGTGGAGGGAGAGACAGGGAGAGATGGAGGGTGAGGTGGAGGGAGAGATAGAGGGAGAGATGAAGAGAGAGACAGAGGGTGAGATGGAGAGAGAGATGGAGGGTGAGATGGAAAGAGAGACGGAGGGAGAGATAGAGGGAGAGAGGCCTGCTGGCAGTGGCTTATTTCCACCATCTGCTTCAGTGTGCTTCTCAACCGCCTGGCACAACTACAGAAAGTCTCTCTCTCTCCTCCCCCCTCCCTCTCTCTTTCTCCCTCCATTGCTCTCTCTCTCTCAGTCTCCTCCCCTCATCTCTCTTTCACCTTCCATTGCTTTCTCTCTCACACACACTCTCCTCTCCCCCCCTCCCTCTCTCTTTCTCCCTCCATTTCTCTCTCTCTCTCTCTCTCTCTCTAGGCAATGTAGCCACAATGACAGCAGGATCTCCTTCCCTCTGAATGAGAGGGCCTGCATCGGCATGCAGGAACACTGGGAGGGAGGAGAAGCAGGAGATGGACTGTGGGGCGTTTGCTCTAATACTCCCCAAGTTAAACATGCATGTTGTGCATCATATCCTCCATTTTGTCATTGCATCATCTAGTCCCCTGTGGCTGATGGGCTTCTACAAACATTGCAACGGCGCTCATTTCTCTCTGGGAATTCGCACTCCTCCTCCGGGATGGAGGGATGGACGGAGGGAGGGAGGGAGGGCTTGCGTGCGGCTCGGAGCGAACGCGTGTTTGGGGCCCAGGGGAACACGCCTGCAGACCCACAGCACCCCCCAGCCCCCCTCCCCACGGAGGGGCTCTCCTGGGGTCACGTCGGGAGAACTCCACCAAACACGCCCCATTCCACGCTGGGAATTAATGACACATTTGTGTGATACACAAACGCCAGGCCGGTGTTTTTTCGCACAAAACAACGGTTGCCGTGAGCCACGGGCCATTCTGTTGACCTTCTAGGGCCAATTAGTCACTGTCTTCGGAGTCGTGTGCGTAATGAAAACTTGGTCCTGAGATGCACAAGACAGGCAGTCGATAGAATACAACTCCAGTCGCGGACTCGTCTGGGGAATGCGGAGACGCGATCCGGCCAATCAAAATTCAGCAGGAAAAGCCCTTGAGTGCAACGAGATGGACAGACAGCTGCGATCTAATTGGTCCTAAGGGTCCGAAGCTCCGTCCACAGCATTGTAACAGTCCACAAATACGGCCAATCACAAGAGCGAGAGCCAATCACAGAGAGAGCTCAGGTATCAATGAAGCTATGGAAAAAAAATCCCAGTGTAAATGAGCCCAGCAGAACGAACCAACTGACAGGACGGACGATGAGTGACAGGTAGAACTGACACGAGGATGTTTCGGGAGAAGGAAATGAGCATATTAATGTGGAGGCCCACAGCTGTGGCAAACACAATAATGGAGAGTGAGATGAGAAGTTCGGTATCGCTGGGTATGAGGGAAAGCACGGACTGGATTTAAGGATGTATGTACATTGTAGCGTGGGGCTGCCCAACCCTGTTCCTGGAGATCTACCGTTCTGGAGGTTTTCACTCCAACTCTAACAAAGCTCACCTCATTCAACCACCAGAGATCTCATTGAGCTGCTAATTAGTGTAGAATCAGGTGTGCCAAATTAGGGTTGAAATGAAAACCTACAGGACGGTAAGATCTCCAGGATCAGGGGGTTGGACAGCCCCTGTTGTAGCGTAGCAGCTGCAGGTCTCACCAGATCTCTAACTAGAGGGATGGCCTTCCTCTTCCGGAGGTCCGGCATGCTGTCTATGCTGTACAGCGCCCCTCCCGGCCTGTGGGAAGGAACAGCGACCACGGTGAGAACACTCTCCTCCAGATACAGGACATTCTGACATGGAGCCATTTTGGATGCCCACCGCAGGACAAATGCCTTCCCTGTAATGCAGTGCCAGGTTTGAGGTAGACGACTAGTTGGGTAGGTGGTTAGTACATACTGGCTAGTTTAAGAACCAGTTGGAGGAAGATCTGTGGTCAATTGTAGGTCGCAAAACTGTACATTGTAGGGGGAGCTAAAATTCTGTAATTTTTAAATTCTGTAAAATTATGGAAATGCTGTGACAGAACTGTCCTGTTGTAACAAGACTCTGTGTGGAATAAGATTTACAGACTCGTGAAGAATAAAACAAGCAATTCCCGTATATACTGTGCCTCTGCATATCTCTCACTCTCTCTCTTTCTCTCTCTCTGTCGCACACACACACACACACACACACCCTCTCCTGACAGCATGATGTATGACCAGGGAGAAACAGACGTCCTTGAATTAAAGCACTTTTTCTTATGCTACTGCACGGCCCCAACGGAACGAAAATGTTACAGCGGCCTGAGCGTTAGCATTAGCCTCACATTACCACTTTCAGCCACGAAAGTGTTCGTCATGTTTATACACCCGTTCTTCTTTAATTTTACACTTGTACTGTAAAGCAGTCTTCCGCGTGCAGCCCGTTAAGGTTAAAGTCTCATCTACAGCGCGAACATGTTTACTGCCACCAGCGATGCTCAGCCCGTGTGTTTTTCAGCGCTGTTTGAGACCTGTTCTCATGTGCTTTGCATCCAGCGACTCCAGGGACCGAAATGTTAACTTACCCCCCTTGAAACCACAGCGACTGGGAACCAGACGTCTCCCCACGGGCCTGCAGAGGGAGGGGTGGAGGGGTGGAGGGGGTGTGGGGGGGGGGGGGGGAGGAGTTGTTAGATCAGAGCACTGTGTGGCCCCCCGTTCCCCATTTCCCCACTGCTGCGAACTCGTATCGCCCTCCCGTGGGTATTGCAGAACGTCCCTGATCTCAGTCAACAAGCAACAGTAAACTCCGGCTCAACTCTTCTGTTCAGCTGGAAGAGGACCTAGGGTAGCAGACTGCTGGTGTGCTGAATGAGCACAGTCACTCTGTGACTCACTCATGTCAGAGATGACACTTTGAATCTAGGAGGTATGTGGAGAAAGTTTACATAACCCCGTGTTATCTTATATTTCTTCACTTCTTCATCTCATGTCTACAGCTGATCTCATTTCAGGGCAGTGGGTCCCAAAACTTTTTTAGTCAGGCCCCCATTTGGCAATAGGACATTTTTTGAAAGCCCCCTGACAACTGCTTGGATGCTATTTTCTTTTTGGTCTGTAATGGATCTTTTTTCCTTTCATCCCTCACTGTGTGCCCCCCCCCCCTCTCACCCACCACCCCGTTATCTCATGCCCCCCCCCACTTTGAGAACCACTGTTTCAGAGTCAACAAAAGTGACCGGAAATTTGGTCACCTTCCGATTTTTTACAAAACTCAGGACACACCCACCTGTCGGTCCGTTCCAGCCACGGCCAATCAGAGACGACAACATGAAAATCGCTATGGACACGACAACAAACTGAAAAGAAACAAAATGAGGCGGGAGACACAAACACAAAATTCAACAAAAAGCAAATAAAACACACAAAAAAAAACGGGCTGCCAGTAAAATAATAAAGAATACACGTGAACAGACTACCGGAGAGAGAAGAATCGAGACACACAGCTATGGAAAAAAAAAAGCGATAAAAAAAAACCGAATAAAGAACAAAATAAAAGCGTGGGTACAGAAAATAAAGATAAAAAATAGAAACCCAAAGCAGGGAAGGGATGGAGGTAAAGAGAGAGGGAGAGGGAGAGAAGCTCGGAAACGGAGGGAAGGGTATCTGCGCTGCGTCCGGCGCACGGGGGCCTACCTCCTGCAGCTGCAGGCGGACCTTGTTGAAGAGGCGAAGCCAGTTCGCCTTGGCTCGCGACATGGAGTCCTGAGCCTCATCACCCCGCGGGTAACTGAGAGGATCATAATAATAATAATAATAATAATAATAACCATAATTATAATGACATACTTTAAGTTTGCAAAAAAATGAAGCTTGTCCTCCATCCATTATCTATACTCGGTTATTCCTGGTCAGGGTCGTGGTGCTGGTGCTGGTGCTGAAGCCTATCCCAGCATGCATTGGGCAAGAGGCAGGAATGCAGCCTAGACATTTCACCAGTCTATCACACACACACACACACACACCATTCACTCATCATTCACTCACACACTCATACCTATGGGCAAATTAATTCTCCAATTAGCCTAGCTTGCATGTCATTGGACTGTGGGGAGAAACCAGAGTACCTGGAAGAAACCCACACAGACACGGGGAGAACATGCAAACTCCAAAGGCCCAGACTGGGATTCAAACCCAGGACCTTCTTCCTGCGAGGCGACAGTGCTACCCACTGCACCGCCGCGCCACCCAAAGCGTGTCTTATTTCTGTCTTATGTTTTGTGATATTCATACATACTCAGACATTTTGTTTAGACCGTGGCTCCAGTGCTTTGCAAGAGGTGATGATGTAACGGTGTTGGGGGAGGGGTACCTGTCGGGTCGGGGTTCGGCCTGCTCTGGGGGGACGGCCGGGGCGCTGTCCTCCACAGGGGGTTTTTCGGACAGGGGAGGCTCCTCTGAGGGGGGCTTGGCAATGGGGGCGGGGGCCTTGGCAGTGGGGGCGGGGGGCTGGACGGCGGGGGCGGGGGGCAGGACGGCGGACGCTGGCGGTTTTGCGGACGCCGGTGGTTTCACGGCCGCTGGGGGTTTCGCGGACGCTGCAGTTTGGGCCTGTGATGGGGGCGTGGCCTGAGGCAGACCGGGCTGCGGCTGCTGCTGCTGGTGCAGGGAGGCCTGCTTCTCCAGGGGGGGGCGGGCGGAGGGGCCCTCAGGGGCCAGCGCGGGGGCGGCGCCGGTGGGGGTGGGCGTGTAGGGGGGCTCCTGGTCCTCACTCAGGCCGCCGTCCAGCGGGTACAGGTCCTCGTCTTCCTCGTAGGGCTCCTCCTCCTCCTCCTCCTCGGTGTAGGTGTACCCGCCCTCCTCCTCGGGCTCGTACAGCTCCCCGTCCTCCTCCTCGTACAGGGCCCCCTCCTCCCCGCCGTCCTTCACGTACCCCCCCTCGTCGCTGTACCCCCCCGGGGGCTCCTCCCCCTCCCAGCCGGCCGAGTCCTTGCCGTAGCTGACGGAGGAGTGGCACGAGTGGTAGGAGTCGTTCTCGTCGTAGGGCTCCGACCCCCGCAGGCTCTCCCCGTCCTCCGGGCCGAACTCCTCGCTCAGCTGGGAGCTCCCCCGGCTCAGCTCCCCCGAGGAGGCGTAGCGACTGCTCCCCGTGGGGCTGCGGGGGGGACAGACAGACGGACAGAGAGAGAGAGAGAGAGAGAGAGAGAGAAACCAGAGTGAGGGAAGACAAGAGGCAGAAAGAAAGGAGGTGCAAAGAAACCAGGAGCGGACTGATAAGAGAGGTGCGGGAAAAGTGCACTGTGAAGAGAGAGCGAGGGAGAGCCAGGTGAATCTGGGGAAAGGAGAGAAGGAGAAGGAGAAGAGCAAACAACGGACGAGTACATAGATAGGAGGAGTGTGGGAGCTCGACAGAGCCATGATTGTGGACCGGTGTGAAAAGGAGAGAGAGAGAGAGAGAATGCATAGCACAGCAATTCGTTTTTCACTGGGAGAGAAAGGGCGAGGTGTGCTTTCAGGGCGCTATATTTATATAGAGATAATATTCGCAAGCAACGC
>NC_049204.1:6102589-6157589 GCF_013347855.1 Anguilla anguilla | reverse complement strand
TCAGAACTGACAGGAAGAGGGGTCACAGAGAGAAGATGTGAGTATGATCATATATATATGTATAGGCATTAGATATAACAAATACGGTTATAGAGGGTTTAAAAATAGAGAAAAGGGTGTTTTCGAGCGCATGCACGCAAGCATAGCCAGGACGACGGGACAAGTCCACCAACGACATCACAGCAGGGGGCGGAGTCACAGGCCGGAGCAGGAGAGATGGGCAGAGAGGAAGAAGAACGGGGGGGGGGGAGTGGGTGGGGTTTGGGTGTGGTTACGGTTCGGTGGACCCACCTATCGGAGAGGGAGTGCCTACTGTCTACAGAGTACTGGCGGCTGGTCAGCCGGCTCGAACCCGAGGCCGAGTCGAGATCGCTGCGGCCGTTGGCGGCGGAGTCTAAACTATCATAGCGTCTGGCAGGGGGGGAAGGCAGGAGAGGAGGAGCGTCAGTTATCTCTCGGGGGGGAACGGGGGAAGGGGGGGAAGGGGGAGGGGGGTCTTTCAAAGACAGCCTCACAGCACAAACCGGAGACAAGCAAAAGAAAGTACTGCATAAAGACCTCTCGCCCACCCCCCAAGAAGAAATTTTATACACGCTGAGGCTGGGTTCACTGCACTGTTCAGCCCAAACGGCACCTCCTCGGAAGAGCGCTGGGAAATGTAGTTTTCGCTGAGGAAAACAGCACTGGGAAATGTAGTTTCCGGGTACCACTGTGTCTTTATGCAGTAGTGCGTCTCGCCGAGCAACGCGCGATTTTGTGCGGATTGCGCCTTTGAACAAACAGACGAGTAAAACACACTTGTTTCGGATCATGGCAAAACCAGTGTGTCACGAGACTGGGGGGGGGGGGAATCACACGGCTGTCTCTGTAGGACACGGTGCATACACTCGTCACGCTCACTCAAACAGGGGTTGGCGGGGGGGGGGGGGGGGGGGGGGGTTGGTTGGAGGTGGGCCGCCCCAGGACGATCCTCACACACGGGCTTGTATGCAAACGGCTCCTCCAGGCTCGTGTACAGAGGCTGCGGAATGTTCTGGAGAGGTTTACCAGGGTTCAGAGGCCACACAGCTAGACAAGCTCACGTCGGCACCAGAAAAAGGTAAAAATGAAAAACGAACAGAAGCGTCGTCTGTCCATCTCTCGGGGGGGCCCCGTTCTGTACGTACGGCATGTTTGAGTTAGAGTCAGAGAACCCGGAAGTCTGGAAGCCACTGAAGAGACGCCTAGTTTTAAAGAAAAGAGGCGGTTACTCCCTTTCTGCAGGAGGGGGCGGGGACAGTGAACGGGGCGTCGAAGGGGAGGAGTTACCTCATGGCCCTCTGGGGGTCGTAGTCCACATCGCTGCCTGGCGTGTCGTTGTAGTTGCCGCGGGAGCCGTGGTGGTGCCTCATGGGGTACTGGTGCAGGGAGGCGTTGGGCTGGGAGGTGGTGTAGTAGGGCGGGGGGATGCTGTTGCTGGTCTCGCTGCGGTAGTCGCTGTCCCTGTCGTCGACTGCGCTGTCAGGGTCGTCGTCTGGCCGGGGGGGGGGGGGGGGGGGGGGGGGGGGGAGGGACCAGAGTTAAGCCACGCCCACCAAGCCAGACAGAGTTAAGCCACACCCACCGCCCCCGGCAGAGTCAAGCCATTCCCACCCCGGGCTGAGCCTTTCATGTGATAGGATGAGGAAATCTCTCGGGAGAGAGTGGTGGGCGTGGCTTCAGTTAAGCCACGCCCACCCCGGGCTGAGCCTTTCATGTGATAGGATGAGGGGATCTCGCTGGGGAGTGGTGGGCGGGACAGAGCATGGCAGGGCTTATCCACAGTATTCCTGACCTTCATTCTCAGTCTTATGGCCAGATTTCCTATCAGGTCTAGCACAAGGAACTATCATCAGTTTAATGTTTGTAACTGAATAAATGTATTAAACTATTTATCAGTTCATCTGTACAGCCCCTGGAAATATATGGCCGCTGTAGAAGTTGCCTTGGAGTTACCTGAAGTGTTTTTTTTTTGCTTTAGACAAGCCTAGAATGCACTATACCTGCCAGTGTAAAGCCAGAAGGTCACTACTTATAAATATGTTTTTTTTTTTTTAATTGTCTGGACCAATCAAAAACTGAGACAAAAACTGAAAAAACATTTTTAAAAAACCCCATGAAAATGAGCTATCCATTTAAGAATGTCTTCAGCCACTGGTGATGCCAGGAATACTGTGGACACTCTGAAGTGTTCAGAAAGTCAAGGGAGAGTACCTTGTGCCTATCCTTCCCTTCATTGAAGTTCTATCTCAGAGAGACTAATTCTGAACAAATAGTCTGTAGAATTAAGGGTTATCCCATAAGACACCCCCAAGGAAAAAAGGCACAGGTTGTGCAAATTATAAAAGAGAACCATATTTGCCATAAAAAGACACACTTGTGTAAAATGTAAGTTTCAGCATAAAATTTCAGGCAGCATATTGCGAGTGGAGGTAATATTTTATTTCATCATTTAATAGCAATCCGTTATGGTTCCATATAACTAAAAATGAATTCTAGCTATGGCAAGGTTATGTGCTGTGCCAGTGTTTTATAAAATGCGCCATGCTGCAATTTTGAAAATGTTCATATTTGATTTTCTAATATTTCTTGTGCTTACCATCAAGAAATGAACGGGCTCATGTGGAAAAGATGCGGAGGTGGCTGTCTCATAATCTTCAGCGCGTGGTCACACACAACCCACAAACCATCGTCCCCGCCATTAATTACACAGTGCCGTACATCGCCGGGAACAAATTTTTTTTGAGGATAAAGTGTTTCTTTTATAACGGCAAAAATGGTTACTATGGTGCTCGTGTCATTTGTTTCTGAGAACTGGGATCGCTCTAAAAAAAAATTTAAAAAATAAATAAATTTAAAGAAAAAAAAAGCATCAAATAACCCAAATAAGAAAAATATGTGAGAAGCGCGTCTGGACCGAAACATTAAAATATGCAAGAACAGAAGTGGGGAACTCACTTTGCTGGTCTCCCCATAGACTCCAATTACCTGCAAGAAAGGAGAGCTCTCAGGTTTTGAGCCTTGACCAGATTCGGGGCCCAAAAAAAAAACAAAAAAAAAAAAAACGGAAAAACTGGCATTTCTGTGGAAATGTGCCGGCATCACCCCCCCCCCCACCCCCCCCCTCCCCCCCTTCCCCCCCCCCAATTTCCGTGAATAAAACAATCCCTCTGTGCGGCGGCTAAACTTCGCTTCCTGCGTGAGTTCTCGCCGCAGTGACAGCTGATATACACCCCTGAACACCGCCTGGCAGGGAGGGTTCAGGCTGTGGTGATTTACACTGCGAGGGTCATGCACAGCAATAACCGGCATCCACTCAGTGACTCACCACACGCCCCGAACAGCCCCCCCCCCCCCCCCCCCCACCCCCCCCAGGTCCCCCCCCAAAACCCCCCCCCCCCCCCCCCCCCCCCCCCCCCCCCCAGCAGACACATCCGTAGGCGAGACGCAAATCAGCGCACGTCTTACATCTCACGTCAATAAATCACGCGCAGGGCGGACGGCGTCTGTCTCTCACTCCCCTCCGTTTATCTTCCACCTCTGCTGCTCCTCACACAGGAGGCAGGAGGAGGAGGAGGAGAAGGAGGAGGTGAGCCTAGCAGGGGTCACTGGGCAGAGGGTGGGGATGGTGGGGAGAATTAGGGGGACAGGGTCACTGGGGCAGGGGCGGGGGTGGGGGGGGGGGGGGTAAGGAGGCAGGGACCCCCCCGCTCCAATACTCACAGCACTGGGATGCCGGGACAGGAAGTGGCCTCTCCTGCTCCTCCTGGTAGGTGTACTGGAAAAGCACGGAGGGAAACGACGTCAGACACGCCTGCCAATCAATCACCGAAGGCAGCCGGCAAGGGTTGCCAGATTTACAATTTGTCAAACTGGACAACCAAATGAGGGAAGGACTGGGCGTTGTCAGAACTGATCACGGGGGGAAAAAAAAGTGTAACAGCGGAGATGGAACATGGAATTCCTTACAAGCTAGCAGCCAAATTTAAAAACCGGATATTCTGGTCCAAAAAACCAGGCATCTGGCAGCCCTATCTGGCAACCCCACAGCTGACCGGTTAGCAGCCTGAGGTACCGGCTCGCGTTTCACAGCTCCGCGCGCTGTCGCCGGGTCGACGTTCCCTAATCTCGCGCCGTCGGACTGAGAAAGAGGAGGGAAAAACCTCCCCTCCCCAGCCCCGCTGCTTCTCTTCAACCCGGGAAACGCGTCTGTGAACTATTTAACGTTTTTTTTTTTGGTAGCATGCTACGGTCCGTGTTCCAATCTCCGCTGCCCGGCGCTACTACATTCGTAAACGTAAGCGGGGGGGGAAAAACCATGCCGAATCGGGGGGAAAGCTGGCTTACGTCCTGGTCCCTCATGGCGTTGAGCTGCTCCAGTTTCTTCGCCCAGTAGCGCGCCTCCTCCTCGGGGATATCTGCAGCGGTAAACACGCCGCGGCCGGTGAGCGTTCGGCGCGCGAGACGTAGCCGCGAGCGCATAGCCGCCGCTCAGCCACGGGGCTGCCTAGGCCTGCCGTGAGCCTGCAGCGGTTAGCTTCGGGTGCTTCTGGGGAGCTCAGATCAGGTGGAGGTCAACAGTTTCAACGTTTCAAATATATAAGTCCTGCTGATGACAGAGACTTAGCCAAGGGGGGGAGGGAGGGGATAGTTTTCAGGTTTGAAGCACACCCATCCCCCTCGAAATGCTGGAGACATGCATAAAATATGCTGAAGTAGATCATGGAACAGAAAGCTCTGCCAAAAAAAAATGCGAATAAAATCTGAATACACACAGGAGATCATTACTGGAAAAAAAAAAAACTGCCAGCAAAAAAAACGTTTGTGTCGACCCTCGAGTCTTACCGAGGGGAAGCTCAAACCGCGTGTCCAGAAGCACCCGGTGGAAGGTGGGATCTTTGGTGCCGCAGATCTCATTCTCCGCCATGATCACCTGGGAGTCGAGGGTCAGCCACTGCCCCGGGCCTTCCTATTGGACAGGAAGGAGATACGCATGGCTGCTGATTGGCTCAGAGGCCTGACAATCCGGCTTTTCACTCTTTTTGTGATGACATAATCACATGGCAGGCGGCTGGAATCAATCAACGTTTACAGAAGCAAAAGATCACGGTTGATATAAGAATTCGATAGCTTTTCAGCCAATATCTAAAAATTACATGGGTTCAGCTATATATATATATTGAAATGACTTTTTGTTTGTTTGTTTGTTTGTTTGCGGAATAAAAGTATACATCATCGTGCCTGATAAGGGCCCTGTTTCATGAAGCGGGATTACTGAGTTAGCTGGATAACTGCACTGATTACACGCAGAACCCTCCCAAATCCGGAACGTGGACTGCGGTAAAACGAGCCGCTCCAGGTTTTACCCGGCACAGTCATCCAGCTAACGCGGTAATCCTGCTTCGCGAAACACCTGACCGATGAGGTATACACAAACACACACAAACGCAGATGCTCTTTCTGACAGGTGAAGGCGGGGCACGTGTCAGTCATTTCATTACGTTACAGGCATTCAGCAGACGTTCTTATCCAGAGCTTTTTCTTTACGTAGCACTTGCACTGCATTCATTTACACATCATGATATATATATTGAAGCAATCTTGCTCAAGGAAAGTACAGCAGCAGTGTCCTACCCGGGAATTGAACCTGCGACCTTTCGGTTGCAAGACCAGTTCCTTTACCCATTACGCTACGCTGCCGCCCAGTCGTACCGTACCTCGTTGGACTGGCGAATGTTCTGCAGCGGGATCCAGACGGTGCCCACCATGGTGTCCCAGATCAGCCCTTTATTCCACACCTCCACCGTCAGGCCCAGGTCCAGCCTGCTGATCTCACTGCACACACAGGAGAGCAAGTCAGACTATTGCACACCTCCACCGTCAGGCCCAGTGTCCAGCCTGCTGATCTCACTGCACACACAGGAGAGCAAGTCAGACTATTCCACACCTCCACCGTCAGGCCCAGTGTCCAGTCTGCTGATCTCACTGCACACACAGGAGAGAAAGTCAGACTATTGCACACCTCCACCATCAGGCCCAGTGTCCAGCCTGCTGATCTTACTGCACACATAGGAGAGCGAGTCAGACTATTCCACACCTCCACCGTCAGGCCCAGTGTCCAGTCTGCTGATCTCACTGCACACACAGGACAGCAAGTCAGACTATTCCACACCTCCGCCGTCAGGCCCGGTGTCCAGCCTGCTGATCTCACTGCACACATAGGAGAGCAAGTCAGACTATTCCACACCTCCACCGTCAGGCCCAGTGTGCAGTCTGCTGATCTCACTGCACACACAGGAGAGCGAGTCAGACTATTCCACACCTCCACCGTCAGGCCCAGTGTCCAGTCTGCTGATCTCACTGCACACACAGGAGAGCAAGTCAGACTATTCCACACCTCCACCGTCAGGCCCAGTGTGCAGTCTGCTGATCTCACTGCACACACAGGAGAGCGAGTCAGACTATTCCACACCTCCACCGTCAGGCCCAGTGTCCAGTCTGCTGATCTCACTGCACACACAGGAGAGCAAGTCAGACTATTCCACACCTCCACCGTGAGGCCCGGTGTCCAGCCTGCTGATCTCACTGCACACACAGGACAGCAAGTCAGACTTCCGGACAGACTTGGGAGAGGAGGGGTGGGGGTGTTTGGGGGGATTCGGGGAGCGGGGTGGGATGGGATGGGTGGTGGCGCACGACCGCCCAGACATGGGGTACCATCCCATCTCAGGCTGGTGCGTAATAAATGTCCTGTGAGGGTTGGGTTTTAATCCGATGACCGTGGTGAAAAATGAGTCTGCCTCTGCCAAGACTGACTCAAAGAGACCAGACCTACAGAGTCATCTGAAGGGGACAGGAGAGTTCACTTTCAGTGTGCGTATGGGTGGGGGGGGGAGGGGAGGGGGGTAAAGGGGAGGAAGGACGTGCCTAAATAAAACCGGGGAAGAAGTAAGAAAAGGAAACAGACCGCACTGAAGCGGGTGACCGGGTCAATTCAGTCTACGCTCGGGGCATCTCTAATAACCCCCTGGAAGACTGGCTCTGCTGGCACACAACCCCAGCGTGAATCGAGCCCTAATAATAGCCTCTGGTCTGAAGAGAAAACACATCACTCACTCTCGCTCTCTCTCTCTCTCTCTCTCTCTCTCTCTCTCTCTCTCTCTCAGACAGGACATCGGATCTCGCCGCCATCTAGCGACTAAAGGAAAGGTAGAGGAGGAGGTAAAGTACTACAGAGGGATGAAAGAGAAGTATCTCAACTCAAATGGGGGGGTCACTCTAGAAAATGGAGAAAAAAAATTTAATAAAAAAATTACAAATTATAAAAAATGTATTTAAAAAAAATACATTTTTAGAATTATAATTTATATTGTACGGATATTGATTCTGTCACCATTGAGTCCTTTCAAATGCACAGGTACAAAGATATTTCTGATATTTCACACAATGGTTTTGAATAAGGGGATGTCGATTGAAAAAGATTCAGATTCCCGTGGGACTGAGAATCGGTGTGTACGTAAGGCGGGTGGGATCTGGTGGTGTTTGGTTAACTGAACGTATTATGCAAAAGAACCACAGCTCAGCCATGGAACATACATCTGACACATGATGCAAAATGTCTCGTTAAAGAGCATCGCAGCAGGACTCTTCTGAAGTTCCCCCAGACACCAGCAGTGAATACAGGTGCCCTGGCCATCCAAACTACTTAAATCAAAGTGCTCAAATAGGTATGTTTATCAGCTCTATGGAATCATGGGGATTGTAACTTTGCAGTTAATCCTCACAGTCAGTGGGGATTTGGTCTTAAAGTGACTTTTCGATGGCAACTTGATCTGTCAGCCAATAATATCATTTTTTTTTTTTTTTAAAAGCATCTTTGAGAAATCAGTCCTCCGGTGAGGAAAATGGCTGTTCCAGTGATGGCATTTTACATCACCAGGGAAGCCACGCCCACTCAACGAATAGTCAAATGAAATACAATCGCATCAGTCTAGGTCAAAGGTCACCTCGATTTGCATTTTTACTATTTTTCCCACTCCTGCTAGCATAAGCACAAGCATAAGACCGGGTCTCAGGAGCGAACGAAGTGAGTCAACGCACACAGCATCTGGCTGTAGATGACACACTTTCTGCCGTGGAAGAGAGAGAGAGAGAGGGAGAGAGAGAGAGAGAGAGAGAGAGAGGGAGAGCGAGAGGGAGAGAGGGAGAGAGAGAGAGAGGGAGAGAGAGAGAGAGAGAGAGAGGGAGAGAGAGCGAGAGAGAGAGAGAGAGAGAGAGAGAGAGAGAGAGAGAGTGAGAGAGTGAGAGAGAGAGGGAGAGGGTGAGAGAGAGAGAGAGAGAGAGAGAGCAGATTGTGGCTCCCCGAGTGCCCGGAAGCAAGAGAGGAGGAGGAGGAGGAGGAGGAGGAGGGGCGGGGGGGGGGGGGGGGGGGAGGAGGAGGAAGAGGATGAGACTCACAACATGAAGTCCTGCTCCCAGCAGGGCTGGCTGCCGCGGACGGCGATGGTGGTGCTCTTCACATTCTGCACCTTCAGCGACACGTAGGTGTTGAACTTCTCTGCGAGGGAGGAGGAAATAAGTCAGGACACGTCTCTGCGCCTTCCTGCCAGACAGCACGCCGGCTCACATTGCTGCGTGTAAGCTTAGCATGCAGCAAACATTTCCAGCGTTAAAACAGCTCTTACAGATGACACAAGGTCCCGATTGGACTCATATGTACCAGACCTGGGTAAAATATGTAATTGTTTTGGATTCAAATACTCTCTGTGCTCTATTGATCTTGCCTGGTGTAACTGAGCCTGCCAATATGACCAGAAGGCGGGGTCTGCACTTTTTGAGAGTATTTTATTGGTTCCAATACACCAGACAAGATCAGTAAAGCGTAGAAAAGTATTTGAATCCAACACAAATACATATTTGACCCAGGTCTGATATGTACTTAGAGAAGAATTAACAATTAACATTTTGCTGTACAGTATACATCCGGACATGACTACACTACACTCCTTACATTTTAAAATGCTGTCCATTTATACGGCTGGATATTTACCGAAACAATTCAGATTAAGCACATTTCTCATGATTACAACCTCGGTGTGCACCCGGGATTTAAACCTGCAACCCTGTATGAAATATGCTCACTGGTTCCTTTTACTATCAGTGACTCACCTTGAGGTCCATCAAGCTTGGCTTTTTTAACTGTAAATAGATGAATGGGGGGGGTGGGGGGGGGAGAGAGGGAGATAGAGGGAGATCAACAGAGAGAGAGGGGGAGAGGGAGAAGGAGAGAGGGAGAGAGAAAATATCATGAGTACAACTATCAATGAAAGCGCAGTAGTGAATCTGCTGTGTCAGCGGTACAGGGTATCACAGATCAGTCAGGCTTTTAGCGACATCTGACTCTGAGGCTCATATTTCATGTGTTACAACTCCACAACAGCAGCGGCGCAGCTCTGGTGTACGCTGTGCCACAGCGACAAAGAAACCGCAGGCCCACCTCTCCGATGACCAAAGGAACTGTTAATCGCAGGCCACACAAACACGATTCATTTGACTAGCCTTGGCTAATGAGGACGGACCTAGTCATTTTAGACAGCACAACTCACAAACGAATAGGATTTCACTGGTTTTTTCTTTTCTTTTTCAAAACACTGTCAAAGTCATGCAGATTAACAGCAGTAACATCAACAGCCATATTTATACAGTTTTTTTCCTTCATTAAATGTTTTTTTTCCAGGGAAACATTGCTGCCAGTCTCTTAAGTTTCTTTTTTTTTATTTTTCACCATGCATTGCAGTTATTCTGAAACGTCTACCGGTCTAAACAGCTTCCACTTTGATCCTGAGCCACTGAATAATCGACCTGCCAATCTTACAAAAACCCCAAATTCCCCAACCTAATAAGCAGAAAGCACAGGAGAACTACACACACGCCAGTTTCCTGGACCAAGAACCTCGCCTCTGTGTTTGTCAATATTTCATCTCTTATTTCAGAGCGGGTTTGACCTCTGGACTCCGCGCATATCTGCTTTCGATCCGTAAGTCTGTCCACTCTGAACATTCAGGAAACGGTTCCGGCACCTTGTGTGCGCAATTCAGTCTTCAACTGCCAAGCTGGATTCTGGCCTCCGAGGGTTCTAGAACCCTTGAGTCTCACGCATCGTGTGTAAGACTTGCGTACAGAGGCACCTACAAGGTCACGCATTTCAGTCACATGACCTGCTTTTCCCATCGCACGTCTTCAATGGAAAATTTAGCCGGTTTTTTAAAAATGTGCCGCAAATCTGCTAGCAGACGTCAAGATCTGCTACCGGGGTCCTCTGCCATTGGCTGAGGTCAGGGCAGTTCAAAGGGCAAAGGTCAGCTCTCTGTACAGCTCAGCACGTAAGAATAAAGAAAAACAGCGAGCTGTCAAGGGAAATACACTGTGAGAAGATGGAAGGAGGGAGAGAGGGGGGAAAAAAAGACTGGCTGTTTTTTCAATGCGGTGGGGATCTCTTAAAAACATCCTCCAACTGTGCCACTTTCTTTTTTTTTTTTAGCCTGACTTACGTCAGTTGGCCATTCATAATTAATCCCCAAGCCTGCGGAAGGCAAGCAGGCCCACATTTAGAGAGCATTCATATTCCAATCCCCTCCCCTTAATCCCCTGCAGACGCCACGCCCGGGCCCCCGCCTCCAAAGCTGCCGGTTTCAAAAAAAAAAAGGAAAGGGACACATTTAAAATCCCTGAGTCTGCTAAATATTCCTCGAACGGCCCCTCCCTCCCACAGCCCGAGCCACCTTGCTGCTAGGGGGGAAAGAGTCTCCACAACCCCAACCCCAACACCCCCCCGACACACACACACACACACCCACACACACGCACACACCCCCACCCCCACCCACACACACACACACACGCACACACTCCTGCCGGGCATGGAGTGATCAGCTGGATGCTGATGAGGCCTCAGGACCCAATCCATCTTGGGAGGACCACGTATCCCAGAGGCCTTCATTCACCATTTTCCATTTTCTGACTGAGCAAAATGTAGTCATTATGAAAATGAAAACCCTTCAGCAGGAAGCTTGAACAAAATCACGGCAAATAATTGAATTCCCATCGTATTTTTTTTTTAAGTGGGTCTGAATGCACTTGATGCTGCTGACTCACCTAAATGAACTAAATGAGCGAGACTCACATCATAGGTGATGCACGGCTGGCTTCCCTTTTGGGCCATTTCCCTCTCCCAGCATCAGATGCAGGAAGGGGAATGGATTTATTTAGCCATTGGGTTTGAGGGATGATTACATGGCTCGAGTGACTCAGAGATCATTACAAGGCTTTCACAATGGGGAACCCCTCTTAATAGTACCTTCAATGGCCACAGTGAGTCAAGAAATCGCTTTTAAAAAAGAGAAGGACCTTGGTGCTCTTTAATGTTGCATGTAATGTATTCTTTTTTTTTTTTTTTTTTTAAACACAAAGAGGTACATGACTCCGTCTCTATATGGAATCACTGGTGGAGAGGAAAGTAAGTCAAGGGGTCAAGGGGTCAGGGGTGAGGGGTCAGGGTCAGGGCAGGCCGCACGGGCACAGCCAGACAGTCTCTACTTCAGCTGTTGACGCCTATGGATGTTTACGCTCTGACGCAGGAGGCGGGGCCAGAATAGATGCCGCACCCCAGCGGAGTGCCCACTCACAACAATACCGCCATTCAATCCGGACCGTCCAGTATCGTTTCCCATGGGGTGGGGGGGGGGGGGGGGGGGAATTCGACGGACGGCAGCGCAGCAAGGACAAGCGACCAAAGAGACGGCGAATGTCTGCTGGCGCCGCCTCCTTATCCCGAAGCGATGCTGAGGAGAGAGGGAGAGACAGCCGCTCGCCGAGGGGATTCAGGAAGACGCCGATTCCTCCACAGCTCCTCGAGTTCTCTCCATCCTTCTGTCCCTCCCTCCCTCCCTCCCTCCTCGCCTGGATCTCCTCTCTCTCTCTTTCTCACTCTCTCTCTCTCTCTCGCTCGCTCTCTCTCTCTCTCTTCCTGCCATGTGGCGCGGGCGCACGTGCTCTCCTTCCCCTCTTCCTCTCTCGCTCCATTAATCTCTCTCTCTCTGTGCAGCCGGGCGAAGGCGCAGCCCGAGCGCCGCCGCGTTCTTTCTTCCCGCCACTAAAAATAACCGCCTCAGCGTGACAGCGGGAGGGGGGGGGGCATGAGGAGGGGGGGGGGAGTGCAAAGGGGAAACTCACTCCGCTCTGGGATAACATTCAGGCGGTTCGATTTAAAACCGCAAAAAATGGGCAAAACAAATGCACCGCCAACCTTGGTGAAGGACCCTGTGCGCTCGTGCTAATTATTTAACCGCTCATACGCGAACGCAGGCCTTTTCCTGTGCTGAAGAGCAGCTCCAAGGCTAGCACACTGAAGTATGTCTAACGCCTGACAACCTGTACTCGTGGAGGTTCGAGGCCTTCACGGTCTTTAGCAGCCTCATTAGTTTGCAGGGGGGAAAAAAAAGCCTTGCGAAGAATTAGACTGATTATTCTAAGTGTGAATCTAAGATTCATATGAATTCAGTTGGCCAAACTCAGAGGAGCAATTCCATCTGAAGTTATATGATCTAAAGGAGTTGCAAAATAAAAACAGTTTATGATGTCCGACATTGCAAATGTAAACTATCAATTTTTTTTTGCTTTTAAACTCATGACACAAAATGCTTATGTGTTTCCCAAAGAGAAAGAGCAATCAATATTAGTAAATATTAGTAAATCAACTCTTACGAACCCTTAATGAAACTGTATTGCTCAGTCCACAGACAGCCAGAAAGCTTTGATTGAAATCATAGTCATAATCAAAGTCTGAAATCATTAATCAGGCATTGTAATAAAACAGTCTATATAAAAGAAAACCTAAGAAAAAAGACAAGCAAGGAACAAGACAAGTAATAACAGTAACAATAATAGCATTTCTTATTTCAGTATAAAAGGTCAGGCCAGTTAAAAAGCATTGATAAAACACTAACTTAAAGTGCTCAGTTCACTGCACTTTAAGGTATAATATACCCACTGAAACTACAATTTAGGTATTTCTTGTGACAGGTCTTCTAGATATCAAGTTTGACTGTCCAGTGAGGTTTCATGAAGGTGTTAAAATGTGTGCAAAAATCATCAAAACTATATTTTACTTGCCGAAGATCCCTCGCGCAACGTGACAGGTCAATGCTACAGAAAATTTCCAGGGGGTTATTAAGGTCAACAGTCAAGCTTTATGAATACACAAGTAAGAACTCATTCACTAATTACACGAAAACACCTTGGAATGGAGAACCTGCAACCATTCCGGTTTTGGGAGTAGTCGTGACACCAGTGCACCATGCTGTCGCCAAGCCTCCAAGCTGCACGCCGACATAGGAAGCTAAATCAGCAATCTTAAACTAAAGCCAGTCTCAGGCACGGGTGACTCAAGACGACGCACCCAACAGAAAAAAATGACAGCTCACGGGGTCAGGCCTTCGTGTGGGAGTCCTGAAGCAGATTTTTTTTGTACAGCGCCATCGATCTGAAAGTGTGTCAACCCAGATGGTCGTAACCGCTTCAGTCTCTTTCATTATGAGCGACAACATGGCGAGGGCCATTTTAAAGTCTTGGCGAAGACGGAGTCAGAAGATCGATGCCCGCTCAGCTGACACTCCCACCCATAATGCGAGAACACCAGCAGACCCACTATTGAAACGGAACGGCAATTTTAATTTATAAGACACGCACGTCTACCAATGTACTGGGAGCAAATTCACAAAATCAAACATAACTGACAAAAAACGACGGAGCAAACTAACGCCCACAGATGAACGAAAAAAAAAACTGAATTAATTTCATACCAGGATAATCTTTGGCCATCACTCAAAATACCATCAAGCACCTGACATCTGAGCAGGCACTTAGCTTAACACACATTACTGCCAAGGACCCACCGGTCCTGACACACACCCACACACCCACTGTTGGTTGTGCGCGTGTGGTTGGCGGTGCTTTTCCTGCTTTTTTTTCTCTTTTTCCTCTGCTAGGCGGTGATTGACATGCTGTGGCTGAAAGTGCGAGTTGGGCGTGTGAATGAATACAATCCCGGGGACGCTACTCTGCAAATGAACAACTGCGCTTCTGCGATCTCCTGCGGAATCTCCATTTGCACATACAGCATCTGAATAACGGCACGCGTCTAAAACGGCCCGACGCGCAAACGCACTGCTGGCGACACACTACACAAACGCACAGATTCCAGGATGCCGACTTGCAGTCTCTAAAACTCGTGCAAATGCTTCAACCACACCCAAATGTGGACTCGGATGAGATTCACTCACACGCACGTGTACGGTAGAAAAAAAATATTTTTATTTTTTAAAACAACAGTATCCTTTGATTTATGAGAGGGGAACATGACTGCCGAAGGGCTTTTTTCTCTTTGAAAGGAATGTTAAAATCACAGACGCTTATCGCTGTCGCACCGCTGAAGCTGAAACTTGCATGTAGTTTAGGCTACATAAGGAAGCAGCCTACAGCGTGCTCGCCAAAGATGTAGCCTACATTCAGGCTACCATAGTCAGCGAACGCTAACATATAGGTATTACTAATAATGATAACACGATGTCCTCTAAGGTGACTCAATACCTCTTTATTTTTTTTACATTTATAACGGCACTTTTGCAGCGTGGAACCGCATATAAAGCGACGACTCATCAGAATCGTCACAATTTGACAGCTTCAGCTGAACACACATGTAATAGAAAAGAAACAAGCTATATTTAACCGATCACAATCAATTAACAATTTAATGCAAGTAGGTGTGTTCGTCAAATAATTTTGGTAACGCCAATACAAAACTATCCCAGATTGATTATATCTTAATTGTCAGAACGACTTACGGCGCAAAAAATGATAATATATGGTGATCAACCCAACGACACCCCTGGAACGAAGCGCCGGGGAGAGAACCGAGTTCACCCCACGCAAGCACCCCGCGCGTCCTCTACCCCATACTACAGGAAAGGAATGATCGGATGGTGTCGGCTGTCACGATTTATGTCAGAACCTCAGTTCTGATGAAAGGATTTTAGTTTCCTTCAGTGACACCGGAGGTGGGTGTCCAAGCCTTCCACCTAGCTTCCTTAGACAGCTATGTGGACTATATGGTCTAGTCTGGAAAAATAGTAAACAGCTACTGTTTGATTTATTGTTATTATTAATATCAGTAATATTATTAAATCGGTCTTAATCGGTGTTTATATCCATATATAAAAAGAAAATGCATTCCTAGCGCTCGCTCGTCTTGAGTAGCTAAGGACAGAGAACTGTAAATTTACATTTCAAGAGGCATTAGCTATAGAAAACCATTGATGCATGACGAAATCTTACAGTTCCTACACAGCACATGTATGAGCACTAGTAGTTTTGCCAACAATTCCTCCCTATTGCTTTATACCCAGACGATAAAACATTTTTGAACATAAAATCACTCGCTGGCTATATTTCAACCGTTGTCGACAATATTTGCCGTTTATACTTAGAACTGAATAGGCTACATGAATGAAAACACACTTTCACCAGCGTCTGAATGATGAACGATCTGCTTGATTCCTGTCAAAGCGTGAATGTCATTTTCTTTACTTCTTCACCCCTCCAATCTTCCCAACGCGCATTTGTTTCTACTTACCTCCAACACAGAGCAGTGACATCTCTTATATTAGGACTATGAGGGCTGCCAGCTGTGTCCTCCCGGTTCCCCGCTTCAATCAGGAGTAGAAATTTGTAGTGATTTGTTGAAGGCGTGTGATATTTTTCACCACTTCTGTTTTCATAACACAAAACGCATTTGATTTTTAAAAAATGTATACGGTCAGTTTACACTACAAGGTATCTACCCTTATGGGTCTCGCTGACTGCTTCTCGATCTGTTTCGGGCTCTTTTATGCAGCCTCGCCTCAGCTCTCCGCCCGACGTACAGCCATCTTGTTCAGCACCGCTGCTGAGGACAGTTACTGATGTGACGTCACGCCACGCTGATGAGTAGCATGAGGCTCGAGACACCTGACCATACTCACGCCTCTCCTTCCACGTCTTTATTTATTTATTTATTTTTTAACTCCCTCGATCCATACAAATTTTTTTCTTAGATTATCAGACTGTCTGAACTTGTACGTCCAGTGCTAGGATAATGGTATGACGTTACATTTAATCACCTTGGTGTCCAGCCATACACCTGGAAGATGACGGAATAAAAGTAAAAAGACAAAACGTTCTGGTCACGTTTCAGAATAAGGAGGCACTAATTCTGACAAAAATATTTATATGGTAGTTTTTAATGACAGTAGTTTCAGGCAATACTAACGACGCATAAAAATGAAATTAGACATAGGTTAAATAGCCTGCAATAGGCTATCATAGGCCTGTTGGTAGGCCTAGAAGGCTACAATTCACGCTTTAGGGGAAATCCTTCCGTTTAGCTAGCATAGTAGAAGCCTAGCTCACGGAATGAATAAAAGCCAGTTGCCTACTAACGATTAAACAGTTACAATCTAGCCTACAAAGTCGGTTTCATGCTGCTGCAGCAGCCTAATGACTGATTTGCCATGAAAGCAAAGAAAAACGCAAACGCAAGAGAAATTAGATCAGGAGCCTGCAAAACTTCACGTAAAAAGAATGGAAAACGGTCAGAATTTTTGGTTTACAATGTTAAATGAAAACAATCCCGATAACTACAGATACTAATGCCTCTACAATTGAGGGTTTCTCTTAATTGCAGCAGCCAGACCTGACAACTACGAGAGTGAAAGGGTCTCTAGATGCCAACTTTTTGTATTTATTTTAAAAAAAGGTCTTAATCATTGAAACAACCACCAATTTAAATGTCCCACTTTAGCTTTTAGCCTATAAGGCATTAATTGTTCTTGTCCCTGTACTGTTGTCTTGGAAACCTAATTGCATCCTACATATGCCCCCAACTATGACACACAGTGGGCCAGGCCACTGTAGGTCTCGAGGTATTCTAGGCCAGTAAAGTGGCTCTGAATCTTTCTTTGCAGAATGTCTTGTGATTGTGCATGCGTCGGTATCTCGGGAAGCAGTAACGGCACGTGATCAGTTTTGTGGCCATATTAAGCCATTGTCATATTGCACAGTTCCCTGAGCGCAAGTTGGAACAATATCGCCCTCTTGTGGTAACTATACCTCAACGTGTTGGCCTACCATTTCAAACCGAGAACGCGTTCAATGTTAAAATTATGTTCCTTACTGCACAATTAATCATGGGCTTGTTGATTGCGTTGAATATGAATTCAAACGTGTCCGCCCACAAATAAAAAAAAAAATACTCGTGAAATGGTATCAAAATACCATGATCAACGTTTGCTCAGAATTTCAGCCTTCTAGATAAACATTATATTAATCATGACAGTTCCATAACGCGTAAGGTCTGGTTTAATATCCGGCTGGCATGCATCATTATAATGAAAATTCATTGAGCAGAAACGCATTTTCCCCCTTTTGAAACATGCAAGAAAAACAGGCCAGTGGTTTCACTGTTATATTTGCACATTTGTATTTAATATTTTCACATTCGAATGCATGCAAATTGCTTAAACACCAATGAAACACCTTAACCCACTCCTAAGACCCTTGACCACCGTGAACCCATTTTACAAATAGTTATTCCCACAAAATGCACTACACTACCTGTTGTGCATTTTTCTTTTATCATACAATCCCCCCCACTCTTCAAATATCCTTCGATAAGCTACTTTAAATTGGGGAGGAAGAGGAGCAAAAATTCATACATGAGATCAAAAAAAAAAGAGGAAGATTTAATAAAAGGTACCCTATAAAACCCCATGACGGTTGTTTTAATTTCGCAACTCTCTCACCACATAATTTTCCCATGGTCCCACAGGAGGTATTTTTGGGAGCTATTTCTGTAAACTCTCACACCCTCCAGTCAGCAATTACCTTAAATTTAACACCGAGATTTTAAATTACTGAGATGATGATCTAGTAAAGTGCGTGCCTGTGTGTGTGTGTGTGTGTGTGTGTGTGAGAGAGAGAGAGAGACAGAATGAGGAATGGAGGGTACTTGGAATAATCTTTCCAGCAAAAGTTGGCTCTGCATCACTTTTATCCACACGCACACGCACGCACGCACGCACCCACACACACGCACACACACACACACACACACACACACACACGCGCACACACACACACACACACACACACACACACACACGCGCACACACACACACACATACACACACACACACACGCGCACACACGCACACACACGCACACGCACACACGCGCACACACGCACACACACGCACACACACACACACACGCGCACACACGCACACACACGCACACGCACACACACGCACACGCACGCACACGCACACACACACACACGCGCGCACACACACACACACACACACATACACACACGCAGAACAGTCTGAATGCCATTCCCCTCCTCTTGCTCAGTGGCAGAAAGCGTGCTGCACTGACAGATTGAGCCCACAGAGAAGGCCAGTGTTCCGTAGCCAGGCAGATGGGCAGCAGTGATGAGATGGGGTACTGTGTGTGTGTGTGTGTGTGTGTGTGTGTGTGTGTGTGCTGGACACAGCCAGTCCTTAACCAGCTCTGCTGCCCCGGCCAATCAGAGCTTCTCACTGCGGACAGACAGGAGGTAAAAGAAAAAAAGTGAGATCACGGAATTACTGATAAGTGTCTGCACACAATTACAGGAACGTGACTGCACAACAAATATCTATTTGTGCAACTCTATGAGTCAGTAAGAGCCATTTAATCAGTGCTGAACGGTGACATTTCAAGACCTTTCAAAGATATTTGAAAACCTGCATGTACACAGACCTCAGAACCAGAGCCCTGAGCTGAGACATGGCTGTCTCTGTGGAATCCATCCAGGACGTGGTTTGTGATGGTGTGTACGGCCTCACTGAGGTTTCCCCCCGGCCCTGACTCTCTGGGCGAGGCGGGCGCGGCGCTGGCAGAGGGGGGGGGTTACCTGTCCAGGTGTGCCAGGATGTCCTGCAGCTGGATGACCAGAGAGCGGTGCTCCTGAGGGTTGGTCTCCAGCACGCTACCCATGCGGGTCAGGTACGAGTCCAGCGTGCCCAGGGAGGGGGTCTCGCCCGTGCCTGCGGGGGGCAGAGTGACCCGGGGGGGGGGGGGGGGTGGAATGGGGGTGGACAGTGGGAAGGGGGGGTTAAACCCTGTAGCTGTGAATATGGACTACGGTATCCTACTAGGCCCGGGGGACAGTACGATGCATTCGAACAGCGGAGATAGCTGGTGTGCATTTATGATTCTAGACAGGCGGTAGTCGTCCTAGAACGTGAGGGAAATAACTGATGCGGAGCCAGCGCATCTGTGACATCATCGCTGACGTAAGCGGCGCTGGGGTCTCGCTGGGGAAGCTCACATACGCCGCTTCATAGTCTACTGACACCTGGCTGTTCCTTTTTAAAAAAAAAAAAAAGTGGGACATGACTGTAAAAAAGCGATATTTTCAAGCACAGACATCGTGATGTCATTTCAATAATATATGTGGTATTGTGTAAAACAGGCCAGTTGAGCATGTATGTGAAGGTGCTGGGGGTGGAGAAGTCAAACAGGCCTGTGGGACTGTGGTAAAGAGACAGGCTTCAGCGGGAAGCGTGAGCTCGGTCAAACACGGACAAGGGAGCCCGCGGTGCAAAGCATTGTGGGGGGACAGACCTGGCAGGGCGACGGTCGCCAGGTTGCTGACGAGCATGTGCTTGATGGCCTGCAGGTGGCGGTGCAGGGCCTGGGTGCGGCGCTCGTCCTGCCCGAGCTCCGCCTCCAGGCGCTCCTTGGCGCCGTACATGTCGGCGATGTGCTTCTGCAGGACGGCGTTCTGCTCCTCGAACTCCACGTTGGCCTTGCGCAGCCGCCGTAGCTCCGCCTCCCGGGCTGCGGGGGGGGGACGAGTGACAGGCCGAGCGACCAATGAGGGAGGAGAGAACGCTGGACGGGCACGGTTCTGCACACGGTCACCACAGTAGAAGCTTTCCAGTAGAAGCTGTGTTTTATATTGTGGGCTAAGATATGATGCTTGTCACATGAAAAGTGTCAAGGGCAAATTAATAGCTTACTGTTGATGTTTTATTTGTTTTGCTTTAACACTGACATTTTGGAGGTCGCTTCTTTCCATTAGGATGGCACAGAGTCACATAATATGTGTGTCAAAAGGACTCTGATTCGCAGCAAGGTCTTCCCAGTCCTCACCGCACTGCAGGTCTCACCTTTGTTCTGGTCCAGAAACTCCTCTGTGAAAATGGGCACGTCGAACCTGTTGGAGAGGTCCGAGCCCTGAGGGACACGTGTGCAGAGCAGAGAGGTAAGCAATGACATCACGCGTGACATCACATCAAACATCCACAGCTTTGCAGTCTCATACATCCTATGTATCAGTGGCTTGCATTGCAATGTTACGACTGAATCAGGCTCTATGAATAGTACAGAATTAACATAAATAAGGCAGTTCACCTTATATCCAGCTGGTCCAAGGCTAGTGGCATTGATAATCACAGATGTAAGCTCTTCTGCAAAAACAGATAGATCCAGTCCGTGATTCGCAAATATACACTTCTTCAGGTAGCTAACATAAGAGTTACATAAACCAGACATCAAGACAATCGTTAATGTCGTTTTTTTTCAAAGACGGTTACTGGAATAACCCTAGAAACTGGCCACAAAGCTGTCAGGACCACAAGGTTATAGCCATGACAACTTCCTGAGAAAATCAATAGAAAATTAAATGTGCTCAACTCAAAACTATTAATACATGCTGGGTGCCAAATCCTACAAAATATGACGGATCAATGACAGAACAAAATAGACAGCGCTCCCTAGAATACTTCTAGAATCTTATGTGGGGTCGAATCCTTTCAGAATTTTCGGCAAGTTTAGCACACTGAAGAAGGCTTGCGCTGAAACGTCAGTGCTTATCGATCTTCATGCATCCATGTAATAAACTTCCTGAGAACACTGGGAACACAACGATGACAAACAACCTAACAGCAGTCAGCTGTGGCTAGGAAACAACACATTACTGCCGAACAGATCAGCCGGCAGACACCAGCGAACGCCAGAAAAAATAAAAAAAACATACACACGTTAGCTAAGAAGTGTAGCCTATTGATAACGCAACGTCAGAGGAGACGAGAAAAAGAGACAAAGAGGAGAGAACAGCCAGCAGGTCTTAGCCGTAGCCGTAGTGTTTCCGCGGAGTCCTGACCTCTCTTGACCTTCTTGTCCTGGATCTTGGCGCTGGTGATCTGGAAGGCCTCGCTCTGCTGGTACTCCTTCAGCTCCCGCGCGTACTGCTGCTTCTCCCGCTCCGCCTCGTCCAGGTAGCGCTGTGCGTACGTACAGCACCCAGTCAAAAAAACACAGGGCGGAGCTTGAACATCACCACGAAGAGGCGCAGCTGCCGCTAACACCCCCCAATGTACCGCTGTGCGTACGTACAGCACCCAGTCAGAAACACACAGGGTGGAGCTTGAACATCACCGCAGAGAGGTGTAGCTCCTGCTAACACCACCCAATGTACCGCTGTGCGTATGTATGCACCCAGTCAGAAACACAAAGGGTGGAGCGTGAACACCACCGCAGGGAGGTGTAGCTCCCGCTAACACCCCGACGGACACAAGCAAGGACCAATCGGCTACACCGGGAACACTGGCTGCTGATCAAAAGGAAACCACAAAAGCCTACAGACAACCATGGCCATCCAGGCCTGGAGGATGAGATCTCTGAGCTACACAAATAGTCATGTAACAGGGAAGGCCTGCTGTGGGTTTGGAACCCCGTCTGTTCCACACACCAATATACACAGTTATCAGGCAGAGCAAAAAAGGGAGGGGAGTGATCATTGCTACTCCAAGGCTGATTCCACATTCCGTACTTCTGGCTACTCTATGGCTGATTCCACATTCCAAACTCACTGCTACTCCAGAACTGATTCCACATTCCATACTTATTTCTACTGTAGGGCTGATTCCACTTTCCATACTTATTTCTACTGTAGGGCTGATTCCACATTCCAAACTCACTGCTACTCCAGAACTGATTCCACATTCCATACTTATTTCTACTCTAGGGTTGATTTTACATTCAGTAGTGGACTTTTACATGGAAACACAGACCTCCGAAAATATGCTACAGTTCCAAAGTGAGCTCAGTGCAATAATGCAGAGCTTAGTCTACCCATTAGTACTATTCACTTTGTAACAGTGTACTTCTCTACCGCACCATTTCGATGTTTAAACACCGCCCGCTGCTGATTTCGGCGGCGCCGCACCTGCTTGTCGTGGGGCACCAGGCGGCTCCACTCGGCGCCCAGCCTCTTGGTGATTTCGGGGAAGGGCAGGTCGGGGTGCAGGGCGCGGATCTGCTCCCGCCGCTCGTTCAGGAAGCGCACGTAGCCCGTCACCGGGGCCTTGGGCCCGTTGGGCAGCACCTTCTTCCTCTTCTTCCCCTTGGGCCAGCCCCGCTTCTTCACCGGCTGCACCGAGAGGGAGGCCGCGTTCTGCTCGTAGCGGGAGAGACACACAAAAAATAAAATAAAGAAAAAAGAGAGAACGAGTTCAAAATAAAGAAAAAAAAATTTGAAACAAGTTCAGATTTTAAACACGGGTGCCCAGATGCGTCGTTTTAAACAGCCATGGAGAATACACCAATGGGGAATGTGCGAGTAGACTGCTCAAAGGGACAAACAGGACAGAAGTACTCCCGATTGGGTAATCAGCATTCAGTGCCCCGTACGCTACGTGTACGTGCACACGCACGCTCGCCCGCCCCCTCTTGCCTCCTCCCGGGTCGAGTCTGACGGGTGAGCCGAGCGGGGCAGGGGGGCATCGCTCTGCTCCTGCTTCACCCCCCGCATGACAAACACCCCTCCATTTGGCGCAGGGCTTCGGGGAGGCCTGGCGGACAAATTAAGAAGGGTCCAGCGGTCAAATAGGGGACCGAGAAACACCAAAATCACTCACAAACTCGTTGGTAGTTACGAGTAAGAAACATATCGATATCTATATAAAATATGCAACTTGGCACCCCTGTCGCCCATACTCACTCAGTCTGCTGTTGTTTTGTGTTGTGAGACATGCCCAGGCCAAGTTGCCTGAAAAACAGTTACATGCAATTTGTTCTCATTACTTTTTTCCTCTGCCAACATACCGCCCTCCCCGTCCCCCGACACATACATACATATGATTACTTCCAGTTACCAAGTTTAACTTCCGAGGTATACGCATTTCCAGGTAATAGCTATTTGACATGACTTAACTTCTTGACGTTACCATCAATGTACATCACAGTTAAGTAAATTACAGTCTTCCTTTAATTTGATTATCAATGCCATACTGGCTTTCCTGCTTAACAGCATAATTACTTTAGCCAAGTGAGGTAACATGTATTATCTACGTTAAGTCAGACAGTCATCATAATTATACTGCAATAATTGTTGGCTACCTAGCAGGGGCAATGGCAGTAGCTTTTTGGCTAGCTAACGTTAGCTCTTGCGAGTTGGCTAATGTTGGCTAGCTAGTTAAATTGCTTATTATTAATCCAATCACGAATCATCCTCAAGCCGGCATTTCGCGATCACAGTGTTTTTATCCTGAATTTCGCAATTAGCTAGTTTGCCAGCAATCTAGCCAACAGTAGCTTAATTTAACGCAGCCCTAGTTTTGTTGGAAAACATTGGTAGGTAAAAGCTAACATAACACTAGCTAGCTAACTACTAACGTTACATTAGAACAAAGAGGAATATCAGCCGCATACTTTTAGACGACGAAATACATGAACTGGTGAACTTAAAAAACGTTATCAGTAAGTGACAATTATATGCGATTTTGCCGCTTTTATTGGAATTGCTGCATTTTATTGCTTTACAGAATAACCATTAAATATAATGTTGGACTCACCGCGATAACTCCTGGATACTTTACGCACTCTACCAAACTCCGGGAAAACGCATATTTCCCCACCCCTTACTAGTGATTGGCTCTACAAAATATTTTAAACGATGATTGGCTCGTATAATTTACAGGATACGCCTTGACCACACGCAATGAATATAATGGGCCTTATTGTTTACTACCCCTCTACCTGGTTGAGTGTTTTCTTTTGGAAAAATATACAGTTACTAATTGGCATTATATTTAATAATACTGCAAATCACACTGGACAAGGACAGCTTATAAAAAATAAGAATCAGTACAGTATTTGTTCCATTATAGAATTGGATGATTTACCCTACAATAAAAATAATCGCAGCCGGGATTCTTGGATTCTTGTAACATTTACTTCAAATAAAACTACAGGTGGTGAACGATGACCTCAAAAATTCTCACTGCAAATACAGGTGCTAACAAAAAACAAATATCCCCATGCTTACACCTTTAAATTATGTGGCACTTCATTTTGTAGAAAAGTTTGAACATGCCTGTGTAAAAGCAGTGTAAAAATGTATATTCAACAAACATGTCTTTCAGATTTGTACAATTACAATTGAATTGTAGACATTGTTGGCAACTATGTCTAGCTGTAGCCAAATACATTGAAGAGCCAAAAGGTTTGATCACTTATGAAGGGCATCCTCGATGAATAGGTTTCAGTTCTGCTGACAGAACTGTAGTAAATATTTTATTTCCTTTCATTTTGTACATTTTTTCGTTTTGATATTTTTAAAAAACTTTTTACAATATTTATGGTTGCATTTTTGGACATTGCAGAAAGCTACAGTGTAAATATAGAGTGAATGTTTCTAATTTCTGCCATTTTAGAAATCTATATTTCATTTCTTAAGAAATTCCAATCTTGGGGTTTTGACAGTGTTCTTACCTCTGCCTGGACATGCAATGCTCAGACCAATGCTCATCCATTATGTTTCTGTGTGGCAGGGGATGGGGTCGTACAATGTTTAGGATACCATAATATTACATTGTATGCAGACACTCCACTGTTTCATTTCTGATGGATTAGAATGTGGTCACATGGATTCATAGGCCCAGTGTTCAACTATTAGACCTTATTCACAATAGAATCAGATGCATATACAATTTTTTGTGATGCTTACTGGATTTATCAGGAAACTGGATGGTGGTCAAAAAGTGTAAGTGGGCCATAATCGTGTGACCTGACCTGAGCTAAGGCAGGCCTGGGAACAGGTAATAAAAAATAAAATAAATAAAGGTCGCTTGCTGGCACATCTGACCGTAGTATATACTGAAGCTTTTAACTTACGTTGTTATGGCTAGTGTACTCTACAGCTGGAGATGTTTTACTCTAGCTAGTTAACTGGCCTAGATCTCATAAAACGAATCTATACCTATACCTAAGCCACAGCGTATGGGAACATTAAGGATTACTTTAATTACTCGCATTTAGCACTCTCACCAAAATTCAAATACAGAATATCAGGGTTAACTTCACCATTGCTTTCTTCTTGTTTTTGTTTTGCAATACTAGTGCACATCCTACACTTTTTCAAAAATAACTAAAACCCATCACACAATTTAACTGTTTGCGGCACATGCGGTGAGCCTGTAAACGAAAATAATTGTGTATCTTTTTAAACAATGCTGTTTCAAACAATTGGGTTTTTTTTTTTTTTTTTTTTTAATTGATAATAAAATCATCAGGACAAGTCATTCAAATATAGGCCTACTTGCGGGGGGAAAAATGTCTCTCCCCCCATAACTATAAGGCTAATATCGTCTAGCATTCTTCTGCCCAGAAGATGGTATTCACCCAGTCCGAGATACGAGCGATGCGCTGCTGTGTATGTTTATTTCACAGCACCTTCCTGTGCACTCAATCCAAGATGGCTGCGGGAGAGGGTGGTGGTAGAGCTCCATGTCTCGGTTTTTCCACTCCCGGGCCTTTGGGCAACGTTCAACCGAGCAACAGCGCTCATTCCTCGGCTGCCAGTAACGACGGATCAGCGGATGGCACGGGAGGGGCACCGGGGGCAGCTGGACATTCTAATCCCCAGCCAGGCCCGGACGGCGGTGCAGGCGCCGGCGTTGCAGTGGGGACGCAGCCGAGCGCGCAGAACTCTTCCCCGCAGTCTGCAGCTGAGGGCGCCACGAACGCAGCCAGGGCTGCTGGAAGGATGTCAACCGCTGCGACAAACATGACAGCGACAACAACACCAAATGCATCCACAGCAGCAGCGGCGGCGGCCGGGACGCCCTCCTCGCTTCCTTCTGCCCCGGCATCCGCTGCAGTATTGGTTTACAGGGAACCTGTATATAACTGGCAAGCTACTAAAAGCACCGTCAAAGAGAGGTTCGCCTTTCTATTCAATAACGAGGTGCTCAGCGATGTGCATTTTTTAGTGGGGAAGGGGATGGGAGTGCAGCGGATCCCCGCACACAGGTGAGTTTTGTTAGCTAATATATGTACCATTGGGGATTTTAAACATCGTATTTAAATTTATTTGGAGACTTTGCATACATATTAACTATGCAGTGGGTGTGTATAGTATTACTGCTGATTTAGTTAGATATTAACAATATTTTTTTAAGCAGACAGGTTTCTTTATGTCTAGGACACTAGATTATAATGACTGCATTGCGCTGCAGTAATTTATATAGCTTCAATTAAATGGCTGCACCCAAGGTCTACAGCATCAGTACTCGTTCTCCATCCAGGTTTTTTCTTGCTGCGATTGCACATGTTACAAATGGCCAGTAGGCTATGAAACATCCGCTCTGTTGTTGGATCATTATAGCCTACACGTTACATTTCTGCAGTTCGCCCTGGTTAACGTTGGTAAACGGCTGAATGCGCCACTGTCCCTTGTTTTACGCCTCCCTGTAGGTTTGTGCTGGCCGTAGGCAGTGCCGTATTTGATGCCATGTTCAACGGGGGAATGGCCACCACCTCTACGGAGATTGAGCTGCCTGACGTGGAGCCCGCAGCCTTCCTCGCTCTCCTCAAGTAAGGTCACGCAGACAGGAGGTTAGCCGGCGATTGATAACGACGTCTTTAAAGACGTCGGTATCAATGGTATATAATGTCCTTGGATGTCCTTTGGATGGTCAGCAAAAATAAATGATTTGTTTGGTTTTGTTTAATAAGCGGTATAAACACATTTTGCAGCGCAGTCTTTTTGGTGACTGTCCTTCACGCGTGACATCTGTCTACCGCGTGGCTCTCGAGCCACAGTCTGAAAATCTCAGGATTGTCGTGAATGCTACTTCTTTTCTGAATATCTGAAGCATGTCGTGAAATGCAGGTTCCTGTATTCCGACGAGGTGCAGATCGGTCCGGAGACGGTGATGACGACGTTGTACACGGCGAAGAAGTACGCAGTCCCGGCACTGGAGGCCCACTGCGTGGAATTCCTCAAGAAGAACTTGCGTGCCGACAACGCTTTCATGCTACTCACGCAGGTAGGCACAGACTCCGGCAGGTGTGTTTCTGATTACACGGCAGCCTGTCAGTAAATCGTTCCGTCTGTACAGTGTACTACTTTACCGTGCTAAAACGTGTGTGTGATTGACCGATGCTTTCTTACCGCCTTTAAAAATAGCTTTTTTAGTTGGAGTTCCCCTCCCGGTTTTGCTGGAAATATAAAGACGGGATGCTGTGTTGTTGTTTTGCGATTTATTTTTGAATGATGTTTAGTGAATAACATTATGGAATACGTGTGTACTGGGGGTGGGGGATTCTTGCATGATTGTGTGGACTGAAAATATATTGCTGTAGTGTCACTGTATAAAAATATTCTCTGCAAACGGAAGTGATGTAATAGTGATGCGGTTGGACATTTTTAGGCCCGGCTGTTTGACGAGCCGCAGCTGGCCAGCCTGTGCCTGGAGAGCATTGATAAGAACACTGCAGATGCGCTCGCTGCCGAGGGCTTCACTGACGTCGACCTGGGTACCAGAGCGCAAGCTTACTGCATACATAAACATGCTCTCACACATACACACACACACACACACACACACACACACACACACACACACATTCCATATTTTGCTGCAGTCAGTTAACCACACAGGCAAATGTACCTCTCTCTCACTCTCTCTCTCTCTCTGTGTCTCTGTTTTTTTTCTTCTCTCTCTCTCTGTCCCTGTTTTTCTCTCTTTCTGTCTGTCTCTCTGTTTGTCTGCTTGCCTGTTTGTCTCTCTCTATCTCTCTCTGTATCTCCGTTTCTTTCTCTTTCTCTCTGCATCTCTCTCTTTCTCTCCCCCTCTCTCTGTATCTCTCTCTTTCTCTCCCCCTCCCCCTCCCCCTCTCGATGTATGTCTCTCTCTCTCTCTCTCTCTCTCACTCAGACACACTGGTGGCCGTGCTGGAGCGCGACACTCTGGGCGTTCGGGAGGTGCGGCTGTTCGGCGCGGCGGTGCGCTGGGCCGAGGCGGAGACCCAGAGGCAGCAGCTCCAGCCCACCCCCGAAAACAAGCGGCGGGTGCTGGGCAAGGCCCTGTCCCTCATCCGCTTCCCGCTCATGACCATTGAGGAGTTTGCTGCAGGCATGTCCTCGTCTCTGCAGCGCTGCTTGCTCAGTTCAGTTGGGTTGGATGTGTGTGCCTGGCTCAGTCTGAACAGATTGGCATGGAATTGAATGTGTAATTAATTTGTCCAGCTTTGATTTAAACTTATTTGAACTGTATTGAGGTTAACCGAATGAACTGAATTTAACCAGATCAAATTGAATTTAACTGCATTGAGCCAAATGGAACTGTATTGAATGTATAGGCCAGGCTCAGTTTGAACAGAATTTCACCAGATGGAACCAAATGGAACTGTATTGAATGATGTAGGCCTAGCTCAGTGTGAACTGAATTTAACCAGATTGAACCACAAATTGAATGTCTAGGCCCAGCTGGGTTTGAACAGATGGAACCAAATTGAGCTGTATTGAATATCTAGGCCCAGCTCAGTTTGAACAGGATTTAACCGGATTGAACCAAATGGAACTGTATTGAATGATGTGGGCCTAGCCCGGTCTGAGCTGAATTTGAGAGAACTGGTCTGAATTACTCCTGCAGTCCCGGCTCAGTCGGGCATCCTGACGGACAGGGAGGTGGTGAGCCTGTTCCTGCACTTCACGGTGAACCCCAAGCCGCGGGTGGAGTTCATCGACCGGCCGCGCTGCTGCCTGCGGGGCAAGGAGTGCAGCATCACGCGCTTCGGCCAGGTGGAGAGCCGCTGGGGCTACAGCGGGACCAGCGACCGCATCCGGTGAGCCCCCCCCCCGCCGGCAAACCTGACCCGCGTGAAAACCGAGCCGCGCCCGCCAGACCGGTCGAAACTGACCCGCTCCCGCCGGACCGGTCGAAAGCGACCTCCGCACACACATATAGACACTGACCCTGTGCACCAGGGTCCGTTCATGTTCTCGCACCCATGGCATGAAGAAAGCTGTCTTAAAGATCACTTTCTTGCCAGTCATATGAAGATTTTGCACACTGTGTGACCCTGTGCAGTCAGCTTTTGTCTTGCACATAAAATGTTCCTTTAGCCACAGGATAAAGATTGGACATGCATGTTTTTCAAAATGTATAAGGGAAATAATAACGTTTGTATTTATGTATTAATAATAATAATAATAATAATAATAATAATAATAATAATAATAATAATAACAATAATATTAAAGTAAAGAATGCCATTTCTGAACTCAAGAGTGTGAGGTTAGATACAGTGTGTGGGTACTAGCACTGCAAGCTCAGTTCTGATTGGCAGCCTGCTAAACAGATGCACTCCTAATTGTCGAACCCTTTAAGGTGTAAGATCACAAATATGTGATGAGAACGGTTTTTAACTGAACATTCTAATGCTGATGTGACAATCACTACTGGCGACTGAAAGCAATGGAGTTCTAGAATGCTGATGTAAAATTCTGGAAAAAAAAAAAACATTAAAAAAAACTTCTCTTTGCTCTTCAAAGAGTTAAATGTAAATGCTACGTATGCAAGCAACAGTGTCCCCACTAGACTAATTCCGAATCCCCCTGTAGTGGGCAGCATTGGAGTTTTTTCTCCTTTCAGGAAGTGGTTAAAACAGGCTTGATGGTTGGTGTTTTCTTTGTCTGTTTATGTAAAATGCCACTATTATAACTGGAGCTTTTATTGCGCCAGGTCTTTAAAGTAAAATATACTGCTCTTTTTGGATATCTTTAACTGCCTCTCTTAGGTTCTCGGTGAATCAGAGGATATTCGTGGTGGGATTTGGGCTCTATGGGTCGATACACGGCCCCACGGACTACCAGGTCAACATCCAGGTGCGTGCCCTCGGGTGCTGTCAGTTTGGAGCAGGGGAACGAAAATTTCCACCCCTGGAGGGCTGGTGTTTATATGCAGGTTATTGTTGCCACCAGTAGCCGTTGCTGAGCGGGCTAATTAGCAGTGTACACAAACGCCTGCTCACTCGTAGGTCAGGCCCCTTGTAGATCAGGGCCCTGTATCACAAAACCAGCTTACTGAGTTTGGCTGGGTAACTGCACCGAGTAAAACCCGGAACCCTCCTAATTCTGGAACACGGACTGAAGTAAAAAAGAGTTTTTCCGGGTTTTACAGTTATCCAGCCAACTGCTTCGTGAAACACCATCCCAGGACATTTCATATAGGAACACAGGGAAGGACCTCCTAGCTGCCGTTCATTACCTTCTCAAGTAATTGAGCTGGAGTGTCGGATCAAGTGATCTGGCCTGTTAAATAATTAAGGGCAGAAGTTGGCTTTGAAGACCAGGAGACAAATACAGCCCTGCTTGCCCACTCTCGGTTTAGAAGCACAGTTCCTGTCTGTGTGTGTGTGTGTCACTGAGGGCTGTGTGTGTGTGTGTCCTGTCTGTGTGTGTGTCACTGAGGGCTGTGTGTGTGTGTCACTGAGGGATGTGTGTGTGTGTGTGTCACTGATGCCTGTGTGTGTGTGTCACTGAGGGCTGTGTGTGTGTGTGTGTGACACTGAGGGCTGTGTGTGTGTGTGTGACACTGAGGCCTGTGTGTGTGTGTGTGTCACAGGGCTGTGTGTGTGTGTGTGTGTGTGTGTGTGTGTGTGTGTTTGTGTGTGACACTGAGGGCTGTGTGTGTGTGTGTGTGTGTGTGTGTGTGTTTGTGTGTGACACTGAGGGCTGGGTCTGTGTGTGTGTGTGTGTGTGTGTGTGTGTGTGTGTTTGTGTGTGACACTGAGGGCTGTGTGTGTGTGTGTGTGTGTGTGTGTGTGTTTGTGTGTGACACTGAGGGCTGGGTCTGTGTGTGTGTGTGTCCTGTCTGTGTGTGTGTCACTGAGGGCTGTGTGTGTGTGTGTGTGTGTGTGTGTGACACTGAGGCCTGTGCTCCTCCACACGCAGATCATCCACACGGACAGCAACACGGTCCTGGGGCAGAACGACACGGGCTTCAGCTGTGACGGGTCCGCCAACACCTTCCGCGTGATGTTCAAGGAGCCGGTGGAGATCCTGCCCAACGTCAACTACACGGCCTGCGCTACGCTCAAGGTACGGCACGGAGCTCCAGGCAGCCCCCCCCCCACCCCCCCGCAGCTCCAGGCTGCCCCCCCCCCCCCGCAGCCCGAGCCTCAGTGTGTATGACGGCCAGTGAGAGCCGTCTGCAGTGCAGATGCTGGGGCTTTATGGTCGATCCCAAGAAATTTCATGGTTCCCGTGATCCTTGAAAATAATTGTATCTTGGAAATTTGTTGTAAATGATCAAAAGTTGGGGGAAAAAGTTGGGAAACTGACCAAATTTAACAAACAAAAAAATTGTATCTAGACTTGTGATATCAGTGTGCTGATAGTGGTAAATTGGTTTGCCCTCTCGTTGAAAGGAAATGAATTCACTACCAATGGTCATTGTGAAGTGGAGAGTGAAGTGTGTGTTTTTTGTAGACATGAAGTAATTCTGAAATGGGTGAAAATGTATTTCCCTTTTGCAAAACTAGCCACATGGGCCAACGATATACTTGGGGAAAAAAAATCATACATTTATTAATAGAATGCTAAACACTAATGGAAAAATATAAAATTGATTTGAGTGGCGACCCTGTCAGTTGTTCATTGTATTCTATTCAGAGGAGCTGTTTGGTTTTTTGTATTTCTTTGCTCCAGGTAAAAAAATCTGCCTAATGGCAATAATCTTTCCATATGTCACTACCAGCAAATTCCAGATGTCAGCATTTTGAAATATTCAGTTACGAATGCGAAATATTCAGTTACGAATGTGGTTCCACCCGTTATGAGCGAGTTATAATATTACATGTCTTTCTCTCTCTCTCTCCCTCCCTCCCTCTCTCTCTGTATCTCTCTCTCTCCCTCCCTTTCTCTCTCTCCCTCCCTCCCTCTCTCTCCCCCCTCCCTCTCTCTCTCTCCCCCCTCCCCCTCTCTCTCCCTCCCCCCCTCTCTCTCATTTCCTCCCTCTCCCTCTCTCCCTCTCTCCTCCCTGCCTGCCTCCTCCCTCCCTCTCTCTCCCTCCCTCCCTCCCTCTCCCTCTCCCCCTCCCTCTCTCTCCCTCCCTCCCTCCCTCTCTCTCTCCCCCTCCCTCCCTCCCTCTCTCCCTCAGGGCCCAGACTCTCACTACGGCACTAAGGGAATGCGCAAAGTCACCCACGAGTCCCCGGCCACCGGCACCAAGACCTGCTTCACCTTCTGCTACGCCGCCGGCAACAACAACGGCACGTCCGTGGAGGACGGACAGCTTCCCGAGGTCATCTTCTACACATAGTGACCCCCCCCCCCCCCCCCCCCCCCCGGCGTGTCCAGTCCTGTAGGGCCTCCTTTTACAGTACCTCTGGTCATTATAATACAGTGACTCCCCCCCCCCCCGGCGTGTCTAGTCCTGTAGGGCCTCCTTTTACAGTACCTCTGGTCATTATAATACAGTGACCCCCCCCCCCACCCCCACCAACCCCCTTCAAACCATTAACCCACAACCCCGACCCGCTTTCACTCTCATCAGCCAACTGACCGGCTTAGGGATTGGCATCTACGCAGTGGCATTTTGAGCCGCAGGGTCCTGTGGTTTTTTTAAATGTAACGGATAGCTGACTGAAGGGTGACAGAGAGGCCACCCTCTGCTCAGAACCCGTAAGGGGGTCACGCTGATAAGCGGGGGCTGGCTGACTTGCAAGGCTGCCTCTTACGAATCAACGCGTGTCTGCGTCTGTCTGACAGGACCGTTTGTGGGGGGGTGGGCGGGATTTTGAGTGTAAGTGTGAAACAATAATTGGCTCTTCAGTCAGTCACACAGGCTGTCGGTTCGCTGGCCTCTCTGTCAGTCATTGGTCACTTCCCCTGGTCCACAGCGTGAGCTGTTCTACTGAAGGAGATTGGCCTGTCGGATAAAACATCAATAAAAGAACCTCCTGAAGATGTACATCTGTACCCCCCCCCCAATGTAATGATTTGGTCTTGGCTTAAAAAAGCAAAAAAAAAAAAAAAAAAAAAATTAAATGCGGCATTTCCCCTTTTTTAAATTCACGGAATTTCTTTTTCCATTTCATGTAGAAACGAGGGGAAACGTGCATACTGTACATTCCACTTCATGACACCTGTTATTAAAATCAAGCCCACGCCGTGGAGTAGGAAGGCATGAGATCCTGAGCAGAATCGCTGCTTCTCAGTTGCTTCCTTACCTACTTTAACAGTTCCTCTTTGCCTAAGAAACCAGTTCTTATGGTCCACTTCTTTTTTTTATTTTTATTTTGTTCACTTTATTGCCAAGTTGCTTAGTTAGCACTGATGCACTTTTTTGGACACGACACAGACAATCACCCACTGAGGGCAATTGAGTTCTGACATCACATGCCATGTGGTTTTTTTTTTTTTTTTTCCCCTTCTCCTTTTAATTTATGGGCTCGACCCCTCCTGTGAAGAGGCGGTGGGGTTGCAGCCTTGGTGCCAGTCTACTGGCTAGCGTTAGCCTTTCAATCTGACGAACACGGAGCCGACTGGCGAGTACTGTAATAATTTTTTTTTTGTGCGTTTCGTGATCAGCATGTTCCTCGAGACGGAGTGATGGTAGCCACTCGGTGCTCTTGCGTATAACCTGGGCGAATGTTCACAAGCTAGCCGAAATCATTTTACGCGTCAGTTCCTACCTGCTCCACTAGGTGCAGTATATTAAAAAAAAAAAAAAAATTAAATATGGTTGTATTTTATTTAGCGAGTTAATGCTTCACATTATATTTTTTATCGCAAGGCCAAGGCCTCCCTTGGATAAATATGTAACAGACACTACGGGGAGCTAGACGGACACATGGCCTGTTGGAAAAGAGAAAGTCTTCAATGTGAATACTCACACGACACTGCACTATAGGGATCTCAAGAGAGGTGTGGGGGACAAAACATGCAGATAGTCCAGTTCAGGGGGCTGTGGAGGCCTTGCACCACGTCTCTTTCCAGTAGAAATGTGGAGGATCTGCTGAATGCAAAAATGCAAGAAAACTGTATATGATCTGTTTCGTTCCTCCAGCATATTCTGCTGGGCATCTATCTGTAAACGGCAACATGCCTGAGAAGGATCAGAGAATTTTGAAAGCGGTCATCGTCAGAAAAAGTTGATCTTCTGGAGTCACAATGAACAGTGACACGCCTACGGGAGAAAATGTGCATTTTTCGAGGGCAGAAAGAGCTGGAATCAAATACTGCGAGTCCATAAATTGAATGTAATACTAGTTCTGTGCTGCTCTGTGTTGCAAGTTCTGTGTTTTGCAAACGCTTTACACTGTGTGTGTGCTTAAAAATAGAAAAATCTGTAAATATTAATTGCGAACATTAAAAAAAGTCTTTAAATGTATCTGGAGTTTGTGGGGTGTTTGTGTCTGGTGTGCAAAGCAGAGATATGGAACTGGCTAACGTATGCTCCGACCGGATCCCACTGGTTGAATGTTGCATTTAGTTATTGCGTAATACTTGCCTAACTGGTTGGCATTAGGTGTGCTAGACTTGAACTCCATTCTCTGAACATGGTCTGGTTTTGCATTGACGTTTGAGGGTATAGGCTGGGGGTTAATTTTTGGGCAAACTGCATCAGTAGACTTTAACTCCATTCTCTGAACATGCCGGGACATACTTTGTATTAAATTAAAATTGCTTGGGGGGGGGGGGAAATGATAACTACTGCCCCCCCCTGAGATGAAAGAAGCCTGTAGAGCAGTGGTTCCCAGCCCTGTTCCTGGAGATCTACCGTCCTGCGAGTTTTCACTCCGACCCTGACGAAAGGACACCTCATTCAACAGCTGGAGATCTTTCTTGAGCTGATAATTAGTCAAATCAGGTGTGCCAAATTAGGGTCGAAATGAAAAACTACAGGATGGTAGATCTCCAGGAACAGATTTGGGAATCCCTGCTCTGGAGAAGACCTACCTGCCCCCTGCTCCTGGCTGGTCCCGAAAAAACTCGGTCTCCCTCCGGCACCAGAAGACGGGCTGGAGCCTTGGGATCAAGAGGACAGCAGAGCCGAGAGGGGTTCATGGGGTGCCGCCAACAGGACAGCCCCCATCTACTTGCAGGACATGACTCAATTCTATGTGCCTGCTCGACCACTCCGCTCTGCGGCAGCAGGGCGTCTTGTAACCCCTCCCACCCGACCAAAGGGATCACAGAGCTTCTCCACCCTAGCTCCCCAGTGGTGGAACGAACTCCCCGTCCCTCTCCGAACCTCCCCCTCACTATCCATCTTCCGCCGTGGCCTGAAGACTCATCTCTTCAGACTATACCTAGAATAACCACCACCACGCTGTGTATATATATATATATTAAAAAAAAAAAAAAAAAAAACCCTTTTTCCTGTCACTTGTTACATGTTGCCCCATCCCTGCACTTCTTGGTAAATTGTATTTGTCCTAATACTGTAGCTTATTCTTCTGCCTAGTTTGGCTTTGCAGATGTTAGACCAGGATAGTGTTCATTGTTCTCGGCTTGAAATAGCTGTACAAAATAAGTAATTGTACCTTACTGAACCCGTGTTCAGCAATTGTCTACGATCATGAAAATGCACTTTTGTACGTCGCTTTGGATAAAAGCGTCTGCCAAATGAATGTAATGTAAAAGTACTCTAAAAATGTATCCTCCTTTCCTCCACAACCACCTCGGCTCATCTTGTGCACCGGGAACCGATCTTTGTGCCCTTCCTCCCGTGTCCCAGTATTGGATGAGACAAGCGAAGCACACAGAACTGCATTGGCGAGGCGGCTTCAAACCAAGTCTCCTACCCGCTTTTACTCCACACATCTCCGGGGTCGGAGACTAGGGGGGACCGGAGGGAAGGGAAGGGGATGAGGAGCGAAAATTATTGGGACACGCCCAAGGATTGACCCCCCGGGGACGAACGAACCCACCACCCTCACCCAGGCCGAGATCTGCACTTAGACATATGAGGGATCCACTGTCTACGTCGGGGAGACATAGCTCAGGAGGTAAGAGCGGTTGTCTGGCAGTCGGAGGGGTTGCCGGTTCGATCCCCGCACTGGGGGTGTCGAAGTGTCCCTGAGCAAGACACCTAACCCCTAACTGCTCTGGTGAATGAGAGGCATCAACTGTAAAGCGCTTTGGATAAAAGCGCTATATAAATGCAGTCCGTTTACCGTTTACATTAATACACCGGCCTCCCCTCTCTGTGATGACTTCTGTTTACTTTACAGACCAGCTCTACAAGACTGCAGTGTCCAGTCATTTACTCCAAGCATGAACTACACCACCAGATTTCACCAGTTACTTCACCTCCTCGGTTCAGGAAGTAAGCTCATTAGTGAAATCAAGTGGTGTTGTTTATTAACTGGAACTAGTACTTGCAGGACTGGAGTTATAGACCCTAGAGACTATTTTGGATATTAGAATCTGACCCTCAAGGCCAATAGTTCTGCTGGTTTTCATTCTTCCCTTCGAATCAGGACTGATTTAGACTTGGAACACCAGGTGACTTTAAATCTCTGACCAATCAAGTGGCATTAATCAATTAAACCACCAGGCAAAAAAGAAACCAAGCAGTAGTGCTAGCCTTAAGGACCCAATCTGAGTGTCCCTGTCTAAAACTCTGATGGCATCTGGCTGTATGAACAAGGTTTATCACCCACCATCCTCCATTTTGATATCAGAAAACAAAACACCATTTACTTTCTTTTTCTTGCTTAAGGCAGGCAGGACAGAAACAGCTGACGTGAGATTAAGGTACATGGTGTTTTTTTATGCCTCTACCAGGAACTGGTTTATCAGGTTTGAGATAATAGCTCAAGGGATTGTCAGGAAATTTCTCCTGGACTCTCAATGTAATAAAGTGTCCATTTATCCTGAGAGCAGGCCTGGATGAAAAGATTAGACGAAACTTGTAAAGGCGTTCAGCAATATTGTTCGGATTGTGATATCTTTACAAATGTGCGTCTAGAATGTCCTAATGCTGCTGTACCACTCACTAATAGTACCTGAAAAGCAATGGAGTTCTAGAAGACAGACTTCAAATTTTGGAGAAGGAAAATAAAAACAAACTTTCCAAAAAATGCACTCTTCAAAGGGTTGATATAGAAGAGAATTTTGACCAAAAGAGAAGTGACCAAATATGAACAATGTATTAAAACAAAATTCACAAAATAAAGGTCATTTTTAGGTTATCAGCAAACATGGAAATCCTGTGGCTATGCAGTGGCTAGTAAACATCAGGTCATATACATCTAATAAACACAGAATGACCCTTATAGTGCCTCCAAATCCTATCAAGCTCAGCTTGCGTAACATGAATCTCTCCCCCACTCAAAAGCAAAGGAAACAAGACTGCAATTTTTATTTTCCTTTATTTGATGTTTACAGTTTTTTTCTTTTCTGATCATTTTTTATTTTATTTTAATTGATCTGGATAACTTTTAGACTTTTGGCAAAATGTAATAGTGCTCATGGTCGCATATTGTCCTTTGCCCCTTCCACTAGTTAGGAAGGGGGTGGAGGGGGGAGGGGGAAAGGGTTGGGGGGGTTAAGGGAAGCCCATTACAATTTGTCCAGGTAGTTGTCCAGAGCGGGGATGCCCTCTTTCAACCCCTTGCGTTTTCGGGTTTCAGCCACAACCAGGAAGGGCTTGGAGGTGCTGTCTTTGGGGTCCCCGGGGAGGATCTGCCAGTGGTCGAACACGCACTGAGGGAAGGCCTGGCCACCGGTGTTGGAGCGCAAGTCCGCAGTGAAACCTGGGGGGGGGGGGGGAGAGACGAACATGTTAGGACTACCGAATCGCCAAACATCAGTTAAATGGGGGGGGGGGGGGGCAAAGGTACTTAAGCTGCATCGCTTCATTATATATCCAGATTTATAAATGGATGCTATGTAAAAAGTTGTGCAAGTCGCTCTGGGTAAGAGCGTCTGCTAAATAGCTGAAAGGGGGGGGGGTGCAACTCACCGAAGGACTCGTTGACAGGCAGGTAAGCCTTGACGACGAACATGGGGGTCCCCATTACTTGGGACTCCTCAAACACGTGTCCACGCTTCCTGTTCAGCACGCCGTAGATTCCCCCGACGACCTGCTCTGGGCACTGTGGAGGAAGGAGACGCGCGCGTGTCACCCAAACGTTCATTTCGGCGCGCGAGGAATTTTCCAAGCCCCCCGCGTCGCGGCCGAACGGCCGACTATAGACTCGCTTTGGCTGGCTACCTTTCGGATATAAATGCATTTTAACGATCGTTCCATTTTGTATCGGTAACACAACCTTATAATTAAAAACTCTTATTGGTGTCATTTCAATTGTCGTAGAGCACATACTTAAGCTTCGTTAATTTCGTAAATAATTATGCCATCTCTGTGCTCTACGGTTCTCTCATTTCACGAGTATTTGCTCCCAAGAACTTACGAGTTAGCCAGAAAAATACTTTAAGGGTCACACCCAATTAGGATGCATTAGCACGCTCCAATGTGTTTCTACTTAGGAGCACCGCTAACACAACCTTGGAGAAAGTGTTAGCGGTAAGCTAGCGGTAAGCTAATATGGACGGAGTGTAGCACAGTGGGTAAGGAACTGGGCTTGTAACCGAAAGGTCGCAGGTTCGATTCCCGGGTAAGGACACTGCTGTTGTACCCTTGAGCAAGGTACTTAACCGTAATTGCTTCAGTATATATCCAGCTGTATAAATGGATACAATGTAAAAATGCTATGTAAAAGTTGTGTAAGTCGCTCTGGATAAGAGCGTCTGCTAAATGCCTGTAATGTAATGTAAAAGCCCTGCATCTGTACAATGTGTGTAAGCTGGCTCCTTCTCCCCTGGGTGGCTACCCCCAAAGAAATCAGGGGAACCACCTCGATGTGCACCTTAAAACTCCTAAAATACGCCAAGCCTCCGGGCTTGGGGCCTCGCTTTGCTGGACGTAGAGAGCCGAGGGGGAGAGGGGGGTCGGCGTACCTGGATCTCGACCAGGTAGATGGGCTCCATGAGCCTGGGCTCGGCCGTGAGCTGGGAGGCGTAGAGCACGCGGCGGGCGGTGGGGATGATCTGGCCGCCGCCGCGGTGGATGGCGTCGGCGTGCAGCGTCACGTCGTGGATGTCGAAACGCACGGCACGCATGTTCTCCTCGCAGAGGACACCCTGGAAAGAGAGACAGACAGAGGAGGGGGGGGTTATTGGACCAATCGGTAAAATACTTAAAATTTCACTCGATAGAGTCATCTCTCCAAGGCGGTGATAGTCATTCCTGGCCCTGGCAGGGTCTGCTGGTTTTTTTTGTCTGCCTTAATATCAGCAACCAGACCCATAAAACAAGGTGGAGCAGAGTTAACTAATCAACTGATTTAATTGATCGATTAGGTGCCGAGCAACACCAAAAACTAGAAGACGATGCGGGCCATCAGGACCAGGAATGAAGACAAACTGCTCTAAGGTCACTGAGCAAAACCAACCAGGAGGAATTTGCCCTTTCCTTAACCTATCAAAACGCCCAATTATCTCGAGGCAGCCTTCGTAACCCTGGAGCTCCTATCAGAACCCGTCCCGCTCCCGTCTCCCGTCCCTCACCTCCTTGACGGCCCACTGGAAGCCGGCCACCACGCTGTCCTTGATCTCGTTCAGGTACTGCACGCCCTTGGTCACGTCCACCAGGAGGTTGGGTCCCGTCCCGTCGGGGCCGAAGCACCAGATCTTGCGGACCTCGGCCACGTCCCACTCGTACTTTTCGGCGAGGTAGCGGGCGCGGGCCTTCAGCTCCTGCCGGGCGGTCACGTCGCCCTTCTCGATGTCCTCGGCCAGGCCGTCGGGGAACGGCCGCGCCTTCATGTACAGGCGGTTGTGCTTGTTGGGCGACTTGGACAGGCACATCAGGTTGGACTCCTCGCTCACCGTCTCTCTGTAGGACACCACCGGGTCCGATTTCTGCACAAGGGGGGGGGGGGGGGGGGGGGAAGAAGTCGAGCGTCAGTAAAAGGGTAACGACGAGATGCGGGATTTTAAACGTGGTGCCATTCATAAAAAAAATGAGTCAAGGCTGAAGCCGTTCTTAAAATTAAATACATTACTACAACTTGATGCACTCCAATGCCATGTAGAAAACGAGTTAGATCAACCTACGCATCGCTAGATTAATTAGGTGGATTTTAATAGATATTTAGCGTACTAAACAATGCTGTAGCAATATAAGGGCGTATATAATAGCGCATTTGTTGTAACCACCGATTTAAGGGGGGGTGGGGGTAATGAGGGCTTGCGGTACCTTGAGTGGAATGCATGCGTGGTCCTCCTCCAGGTCCTTGAGGCAGATCTCCAGGTGCAGCTCCCCGGCGCCGGCGACGATGTGCTCGCCGGACTCCTCGATGATGCACTGCACCATGGGGTCGGACTTGGCCAGGCGCTTCAGCCCCTCCACCAGCTTGGGCAGGTCGGCGGGGTTCTTGGCCTCCACGGCCACCCGCACCACGGGGCTGACGCTGAACTTCATCACCCTCATGTTGTGGGCCTGCTCGTAGGTGGTGATGGTCCCGGTCTTCACCAGGTACTGGTCCACGCCCACCAGACCCACGATGTTGCCGCAGGGCACGTCCTCGATGGGCTCGACGTAGCGCCCCATCATCAGAATGGTCCTGGGGTGCGAGATGGTTTGGGGTTGATCGTTACTAACCTTCTCACCCGCCCCCATGAGATGGTTACTTATGCATCACTTCCAACAGTCTGGTATAGGTATGGTAACATAACTAGGCTGCATCACCTTAAAAACAGGGCACCGCCATTTTGGGAGTGCCAGATGGTTAGAGGTTGAATTGTAAACACCTTCTCACCCCCCCGTGAGATGGTTACTAACGAATCACTTCTTACAGTCTGGCAAAGGTATAATAACATGACTCTGAAAACAAGGCACCGCCATTTTGGCGTCGTTGACCTTCCGGCTCTGCGTTCGGTACTGACCTCTGGATGGGTTTGATGTAGAGGTCCTCCTTCTTGCCGGGGGTGAAGTTTGGTCCCATGATGCGCACCTTGAGGCCGGTGGAGACGCAGCCGGAGAAGACGCGGCCGAAGGCGTAGAAGCGGCCCTTGTCGGTGGTGGGCACCATCTTGGAGATGTACATCATCAGGGGAGCCTTGGGGTCGCAGTTCTTGATGCCTGCAATGGAGGGGGGGGGGGGGACCAATCAACAGCTGCAGCTTTGTAGCTCTAGAGAACGCAGAGGGATGCTAACTGAGGGACTGGGCAGCCCCCTTTTTAATTAGAGAATTTGTATTGCTTCATTCCAGTTTAGCATGTACGCACATTGGCAAAGCAACCAGACTTCCCTGCAACGAAATGTTGCGCTTATTCACAAGAACTTTTGAATTTAAAAATCACTCAATTTTTTGCTCTCATCTACAGGCTGGCGAAGTACATACATGTCGCATTTGTGCACCTTTATAGCAGTTCTGTAAGTCTAACTCTTTAGAGTACTTTTACTTTTCGGTCTCAAATGCTGAGAACGTGCCACGAAGGCAACTGTACACCCAGCCTAAGAGTTAAGTTTTTGCATCTAGACGGTTAATTTTAACCATTCAAATCAACTCAAAGCAACCAGGGAAATGCAAATTCTTGCAAAAAAAAAAAAATTGAGGTGGAGCAGTGCATTCTGGGCTTTTTAAAAAAAAATCCAAGTTAGGCCTTCAGTACATTAGGAATTCAAAGGAAACTAGCTACTCCAACCAACTCCAGGCACAGGCTAAGGACCGATTTCGGTGAACCGGGACGGGGCGGGGCGGGACTCTTTGGAAGCGCGGCGGCGGCGGGCGGGCGGTCGAGCGTACCCATGGCGGCCTCGTCGTCGCCGGGCCCCTCGTAGAGCAGCTCGCAGCGGTACTTCTGCGCGGTGACGGGCGAGGGCAGGTGGATGGTGATCATCTGGAGCAGGGCCTCGCCCGCGGGCAGCCAGCGACGCATCACCGCCTTCAGCAGGGGCTTGCCCTCCTTGTCCTTGTCCTCGGCGTCCAGCTTGATCTCCAGCTTCTCGATCAGCTTGGCCGTCTCCTCCTTCTTGAAGTTCATGATGGCGTCGAACACCTGGCAAGGAGGAGGGGGGCGGGGGAGGGGGCACAGAGCGTTATACTTCACCCCCCTTGTGTGCCAAAGCGGGCAGCGGCACCGCTCTTAAAAAAACGACAGCACAGTGATCGTGTCCCACCCCCCCCACCCCACCCCCCCCCCCGTAGCTTTTCCATGCGATTCAGACGGAAGCTTCTCATCACCAGACAGTCAGGTCAAAGTGAAGAATGTTTAAGTCATCATTTGCAGGCAGGCCGCCTCCTCCTCTCCTCCTCCTCCTCCTCCCCCCCCCCCCTCCCTTCTTAATGGCGGCGGTGCCTCACCTTGAAGATGGGGTCCAGGATGAGCTGGGCGAAGGTACGGGGAAGCTTCTTTCCGTCGGGCCCGTTCGCAGACTTGCTGAACTTTCCGGAAGACGGGTCAAAGTACCTACGGAAAGAAACGCACGTTTGGGAAACGCTCACGATGCCCAATAATAATGAACATTCAGTTTACGCTCAATTCTTACTAGCAGCCCAGAAACCCGCTGATTTTTTAAATATAGTGCCAGGTTGCTTGCACAACATGGTATCTAAACGACCAAAAGGAAATCGTACTGCAACCAGTCTATAAACTGATTTCAGGATAAACAAAAATTAAATATCCACTGAAACAAAACAAGCTCGTCACTACACAATTTGTTTTCGTTTCCTAAACCTTCACAGCTAAACCTTTAAGATGCTAGATAAAATGTGATTAGAATGTCCCCTAACTGAATAATTGAATGCTGATGTACCTATGGCACTATACTTGTAGCAGAAAGCATTCTAGAACCTGGATTTAGAAAAAAAAAAAAAAAAAAAGGGTCTTAAAAGGGTTAGATAAAGCCATTGATGGCAGGGGGTCCTGCATAACGGGCGGCAGTGTAGTATAACGACTAAGGAGTTGGTCTTGTAACCTAAAGGATGCAGGTTCGAATCCCCGTTTGGGTACCCTTGAGCAAGGTACTTAACCTTTGCATTGCTCCAGTATACATCCAGCTGAATAATTGGATACGTTGTAAGTCGCTCTGGATAAGAGCGTCTGCTCAATGGCTGTAATGTAATGTAACTTGGCCGGGCAGCAGGTTCCCCTCACCTGTCCCCCCACAGCTTCTTCATCATGTCCTCCACCTTTTTGCAGCGCTCGAGTGGTCCCAGCTGGGCGTCGCCCTTGGCGGCGAACTTGGCCACGTACATCTCGGCAAACTGCTTCAGGGTGAAGGCCCAGCCGTGGAGCCCGGAACCGAACCCGACTGTGCCGATAATCGGGTCAATCTGAAACGGGAAGACGCGGAGGTCACAAAAAAAAAACAAAAACAAAAAAAAAAAAAAAACACATCGACGTCACTGGTACACACCCTTGTGAAGTCAAGAGAACAAACAGACCCATATGGTTACCTTCGTCCAAGACACTCGTTAAATATTAATCTGAGCCCAGCCTTTACAATAAACATGTCCAGTGCAGCACTAGAGACCAGACACTTAGTCACTCGGTTTTCAAATGCATCAAGTTCAGGAGGCATTCCTATTCAACCCTGTACCACTGTCGCACCCTTAAAATTCTACCCATTGCAAGACTATATAACTAATTAAATCATTTTAACTTTTCAATGTGCCAATTTGATTAACATTTTTAACTTTGATGGGGGGTGGGGGAGACAGAGACATGTGACCCCCCAGTATTTTCCTGAATCTGCTGGACTAGATGGTATGCGTGTCAGTCCGTGGACTTAACGCGAAACTAGGCAGTGCCTCGCCCCCGAAGTTGAAATGGGGCCAAAGCATACACTGGGAGGCCCCGCCCCGTCCCGCCCCGCCCCGTCCCGCCCCGCCCCGCCCCGCTCACCATGATGTTGCCCATGGGCCCAGTCTCGTCCTCCCCGTAGGTGGAGATGATGACGTTGACGTTCTCCACGATGCGCTGGAAGGTCTGGAAGAGCTCCTCCGGCTCCAGCTGCAGCTCCAGCAGGGCGCGGTCCATCTTGTTCATCATCAGGACGGGCTTGATGCGCTCGGCGATGGCCTGCCTCAGCACGGTCTCCGTCTGCACACACACACCTGGGGGGGGGGGGGGGGGGGGGGGAAATACGTGGGGGAGTCAGGTGGGGGCACTCGGGGGGGCCCAACGGCCATCTAGGACTCAATTTCAGAGATTAAATGCTTCTAGAGCAGGGATCTCAAACTCAAAGCCATAAGGGCCGTTGTTGGCTGGTATTTGATGCTTCCCTGCACACACGTGATTAAATCGACTAGCCAGACTGTCTGCACGCCTTGTTGGTTGCTGATTGGCTCCTTTATTAAGGGGGGGAAAAAAAAAACAAAAAAAAAACAGAAAAACCTTGCCCTCCATGCCAACTGAATTATGAACTTTGGATCTCTTGTGAAGACTGGACACCAAACTGTATAGATAGAATACCTCTGCTATTCAATGACGAGGCACATTTTAAGTAACCATCGGTTCGACTTAAACTGAAGCATTTTTCCCCAACACCCCCCGCTCCCCCCCCCCCCCCAATCTGGACCCCACTCACCGGACACGCAGTCCACGACCACCAAGGCGCCGTCGGTGACACGCAGGGCCGCCGTGACCTCCGAGGAGAAGTCGACGTGCCCGGGGGAGTCGATCAGGTTGATCAAGAACCCGGAGCCGTCCTTGGTCTGCTTGATGAAGGCCATGTCATTTTCGCCGAGCTCATAGAACATGGAGATTGCACTGTGGAGAGTTGAAAAATTAGATGTGTCAGGCAGTTGTGTGCAACGGTGTTGTACAATCAGAAGCTCAGCACGGCAGTCAGATGGCCCAACGATGACGACAAAAGCATGTTATCGACACAAACAAAGTGCTTTATCAGCTCTTTACTCTAAAGATCAAATTTTCAACAAGAGGACATCTGCTGCTGGCAACCAATTCCAGTCCTCATATGGAGTGCATTTAAGAAGAGCGTTTCACGCAGGTAAAATAACCAAATTATTCATATTTGAGGAAGGAAAGGCTTACGTGGATTTGATGGTGATGCAACGCTCCTGCTCGTCCTTCCGGGTGTCAGTGAAACGAGTCTCTCCAGCCCTGGAGGAGGCGATGATACCGGCCTTGGACACCAGTGAGTCGGTCAAAGTGGACTTCCCATGGTCCACGTGCGCAATCACAGACATGTTGCGGATGTTGGACTTCTTGTCCATGATGGCACGGATCTGGTCTACGGTGAAGTTCACCTGTGGGGGGGGGGGGGGGGGGGGGGGGGGAGAGATATGATAAGCACGATGCTCATTAAAGCTTAGTCCATTTCCAGTCACTGACTCGGAGAACGAAGTTCACTTTAACGCAGCAAGACAAATTGAACTAGGATACCAAGGCTGACAAGTTTGGGCTAGGCCTCCTAGACATGTAACATCGGAGTCCTGTCACATGACTGTGTATGTAACAGACTGCTTTAGAATACAACTGCGTATGTAACCGACTCCCTTTGTAACCAACAGCGTATATAACGAAATTCTACTGTAACCAATTGCGTATGTAACAAGTGCATTAGGCAGTTGGGTATCAATTCAACTAATTTTCGATAACCGCTAATTTTATAATTGTTAACAGTTGTAAATCATAAAGCGTAATCGGTTCTTCTGGAAAATAAACCTCCGCTTAATTCGGGCCTAGTTAGCGGGTCTACGCAGTTATCCTGGCCAGCCGTGAACCAAAGCAGGCCTGATACGATCTGAAATGGGATAACCGGCTTGCAAGGTGCATTTTGCGAAAATATACAACGCCTGCCACTAGTCAAAAGCGTTAGTAAGTTACCGATCTAAGCATCCGCTGGCTATTTTACTTATAAATAATTCAAGTTAGCCGACGTTGGCAGGCTACATTGCGACACGACGCCAACAAGAAACAATTGTGGGCCACGTGTGATGGAACAGTATCAAACGTCAGTACATGGCATGGAAAAGCCGGTCAACCAAGCATCAGCAAAACCATTTTATTAAATGCAGCGATCCACGCCGGGTCTTTAACTCATGCGCTAGCCGCCCATCAGAATTCCCGACATCAAAACGCTCATTTTCGTTCCTTTCTCCTTGGCTAGTTGAAGATAATGGCGAATCTCAAGCGGAGCGCTGCTGCGCGTCACTTCATTAGTCATGCCACAGGGAGACAATTCAACCAACATAGACAATTTCCTGCCTTTTCAACACGTCGGCAAGGAAACGGTGGCACTGGCCATTTATGACAATTACACCGAAAATGGAACGGAGAGAGACACCGGAGCATGACTGTTTACGGAACACTACACAGGACCGCTAGCCAGCTAACGTTACAAAGCTAAACGTTAGCCAGATGCCGGTTGTAATTACGTGGCATCACATTTTATTAAAAAACGAACATAAAAGGACTGTGCTCGAAAAAAATAGACAACCATAACATGATTTTAAGAGGTTACAAACAGAGGGCGATACAATAAATAAAGTGAACAAAAGACGTTTCTAATTTATGCGGCGTAATGACTGAAACCGCAATGCAAAAGGTGCCATTTTGTTCCACAGCAGTCGCTGTCATCATGTCTCCCCAATCTACCCTTCTCGGTGTCCATCACTATTCGGAGACTCAAATACTCGTTGCCTGGACATAACTGAGGTATATGACAACTGGTCAAAGTAGAAAATATTGTTTTCACTGACCATTTTGACGGATGGCTGAGGATTCGCTTCGTAGAAGAAAGGACACAAGAGTTACACTGCCCACCTCACTCGGGCATAGGCAGGGAAGAGGATGCTGACGTCAACACGTACGCTTTTATACTGTAGGCAACGTCCTCTGCGTCTCACGTATGAAAGCGTAGATATGCTGGGCAGACAAATTTGGTAGCACTGCGCATGTTCAAAAATCTTTGTCGTAGGCCGGGTTTTATTTTTGATGTTTAGGTTTCTACCGACGGGTTATACAGAACTGTGGTTTACTCAATGAGCTAAGCTTACCCTAGGTCTGTTGACTAGCGTTTTCTTCATTGTGAGTAATTGTCAAACTAATTTTTAAAATGTCTGTTTATATGCCATGTTCGTAGTTATTTTTTCTCATGCCAATATTTTTAACACTTAATCATCCTGGCGTGCTTGAAAGTTGCACTTTACACACCCTGCAGAAATTACTTTGAAAAATGAAGTATATGGGCCATGCAATATGATCTACCCTTATGTGATTGAAATGGACTCATTTGCACATTTTTTATAAAGTGCAAACCAGATAATTTTGTGGCACCTGACATGATCCACTAGGAGGTAATAGATGCTTGGTAAATTTCAGTATGGCTATGAGATACTTTAAATAACGGCATTTAGTCTTAAGTATTGTTGTTGATATATCAATGTACCACCGTACTGTTGTTTGTATCCAGTTCTCTAATCATCTGTACACACATTTCCACTCTTCTTCTACTACTACTATTATTATTATTATTATTATTATTATTATTATTATTATTATTATTATTATTACTACAGACATTTAGCAGAAGCTCTTATCCAGAGCGATATACAGAACTTTTACATCGTTTTGCATCTTTTTATACAGCTGGATATATACTGAAGCAGTTCAGGTTAAGTACCTTGCTTAAGGGTACAACGGCAGTGTCCTAAATCTAAACTGGAATATAAACTGTTTCGTGTTTACTGTCTTTAGGTTACAAGACCAGCACCTCACCCATTATACTACACTGCCGCCCTTGGATTACAAGTGGTTTTTATACATACTGTGCAGTTTAATACATATATATATCATAAAATAGATAAGTAACACTTAAACGTGAAAGGCTGTCTCAATTTTTCCCTAAATCAAAATAATGGTCCGCTGAAGTTCATTGTGCGTCTGGGAAACGATGCTCCAGATTAACAGGCTTCAGGCATAAAATCTGTGAGGTTTTTTAGTTCAAATACATTCCAGCAGATGGCGCCACTACACTGGCGTAATGTTATTACTTTGCTGGCAGGTCATCTCTATAAGGCGCAAAAGTGCCTTTACGTGTTCTCTAGTTCACTGCATTGAAATTATTAATTTCCTGGACACTGAAACGAGTTCAAACAAGGCCAGCTTTGAGACAAAAAAAAAATGCTTAATGTTATGCTGTTCCACAATTCCTTATATGAATTATACAGCATGTGTCAATACCCTAAAGCAGGGGCAGGTAAGCATTTCCAGGAGGGCCAGCGATGTTCCCGGTTTGTGCTCCATCTAAACCCTGCGACTACATAATTGTATTCATTTGCAGGCTTAATGAATGCAGGCGACCACGTGTTTGAGGTAGCCCGACGTTTCCCCATCCCGGTTCTGAATATTCAGGCTCCGGTTCTTAATAATCCATCAAGCGATCAAGCCCAGATGGAACAAAGAACCACCGGCGGTGCTCCGCGGCCCGGGTTGTTTACCTCTGCCCGAAAGATATAACGCTCCGATACGGTAACATTTACAAGGACACAACAGGGTCGTCGGCCCCGTGACGCAAATATCAAGCTCCTTATTTGGCAGACTGTAATTAGATACTGGGGGGATTCTATTGTGAAGGCCCTGTGCTTTGAAAGAAAAGGTCACATAGTGCACAACCCGATAGATACAGAGACCTAATTGGTGTGCAGATATGAATTTCGAATAGATGCTTCCATGTTAAATGCCTGTGAAGCCCATTGCATCCTATTGCATCAAACAAAAAACAAAAAAAGATACTGGCATATTAAACGCAGTGTTTGACAAGCCAATGGAGAAGGCATAGGCACTCCTGAAGGTGGCTCATGCAGAGACAACCAGACAAGGCTTATCCTCTGGGCACTGAAACGACAAGTTTGCAGCATTATTGCATTATTGTGTGATATATTAGGCTTACAATTAAGTTTCAAGACAAATGTGACACACGAAGTAATAAATATGAGCTGTAATTTGGTCCCTGGCATGTGTTAGATTAGAAACAGTTATTTTTCAAATACAGTAGTGGATTCATCTCTCTGCAATGCACTATGTTATGCTTATGACATAATTATTATGTCCACTTTTATATTAATGCCTACACTGGCCAACTTATGTTGCTTGACATCTTCCAATGTACTCAGAATATTATTTGTATAATAATAATAATAATAGCTTTTGCGTGGTAGTTTCTACAATAATGATCTGTAAAATTGAGCAACTGGTGCACTAAACCTTGCCCAGTTTTTTCCCCCTAGTAAAAAACGTGAAAAGGGACATTTTTGTGGTTTTCGCCATACATCAGGCTTCACGCAAAGGGGACTCTTTCAACACATCGCAACAAGAACAGCAGTTGAGTGAGCTAAGCCCATTATCACAACATGGGGCCCACACGAATACCTGTGTAGGAAAATGCATTGTGGATATGGCATAATCAGGGCAGCTATGAATGGACAGCAGTCTCTGGGCAGTATGCTTCACAGAGAGGCTTTCACAGCCATAAATTGTGCACAGTCATTACATATTATATTTTATTATGGTCCACTATTCTCATTACATTACTTACACAACATAGGAGAGCAACCCTTTGTAATTAATTACCATATGTGTCATATCTGATTACAGATTTGTGTTAGCCACTAGTCTGGTTTGTGTATTAAGGAAAATCACAAAATTTTAACTGAAACTACAAAACCTTAGAGCTTTATCAAAGTTATACCAAATTGGTAACTGATTGTAGTAGGTCTATGCTGGAACAGGGTTCAGTTTGAGGAGGTGACTGGGAGGTGCATTCTGTTCCGCAGTTGGAGCCCCAAATTATGTCTGAGCTGAAAAAAGGGCGAATTGTGACGGCAGCTGTTGCAGGTAAGTGTCAGTTGCTAGCGTTGTCACCTGAAGTACACCCTGTGTTGGATGGAATGATTCTAACTCAGTTGACACTTCCTCCGCTTAGTCATTCATATTTCTATTTTACGCCACCCTGACTCAGTTTGCACTCACCTTTCCTCCCTAATAATCAATCAAATAAACCATTGGAGCTGAGCTCTGTCCGTTTCCCTCTCTGCTTTCTATCTCTGAATAAAGCAAAGCAAATCCCCCCCCCCCCCCCCCCCCCCCCCCCCCCCCCCCCCCCCCCCCCCCAAAAAAAAGCAAATGAAGGGAGGACAGCCTACTCTCAATTATTAAAGGGGTGTGCCTGTTGACATATGTCCTGTTGGTGCTTGGCTCTATTTGATTACAGTGATTACAATCTCGAGTCTTTGTGGGTATGACGCTGCAAGCGTGGCAGACCTGTATTTGGGGTATTTCTCCCGTTCCTCTCTGCAGATCCTCTCAGGCTCTGTCAGATTGGATGGGGTGTGTTGCTGTATCGCTGTTTTCAGGTCGCTCCAGAGACGTTTGATCGAGTTCAAGTCCGGGCGCTGGCCGGGCCACTCAAGGACATTCGCAGACTTGTCCCGAAGCCACTCTGCTTTGTCCTGGCTGTGCGCTTATAGGGTCGTTCATCAAGGATCTCTCTGCACTTCGCTCCATTCATCTTTCCCTCGATCCTGACTAATCTCCAAGTTCCTGCCGCTGAAAAACATCCCCACAGCATGATGCTGCCACCACCATGCTTCACCGAAGGGATGGTATTGGCCAGGTGATGAGCGGTGCCTGGTTTCCTCCAGACATGACACTTGGCATTGTGGCCAAGGAGTTCAATCTTGGTTTCATCAGACCAGAGAATCTTGTTTCTCATGGTCTGAGAGTCCTTTAAGTGCCTTTTTGGCAAACTCCAAGCGGGCTGTCACATGCCTTTTACTGAGGGAGTGGCTTCCGTCCAGCCACTCTACCATAAAGGCCTGATTGGTGGCGTGCTGCAGAGATGGTTGTCCTTCTGGAAGGTTCTCCCCTCTCCACAGAGGAACTCTAGAGCTCTGTCAGAGTGGCCATCGGGTTATTGGTCACCTCCTCCTTATTCTCATCAATCTACACACAATACCCCATAATGACAAAGCGAAAACAGGTTTTTAGAACCACTCACCCCCTTTCTTCAGTCTGTAGGGGTTGGTAATTATAGGTTAAAAATAAAAATCAGGAAATAACATCCCCTAGGGCCAGGACCCCGTGCTGTACATAATGAATGGCTCCGACAGAGTGCTGTGCTATTTCTGCCGTTTGGAGAATGTAGACCTGCTGAATAGCTAAAGCAGAACAATGTGTGATTTTCTGCAATTACAATCAGAAAGGAATATTACCGCATGCGGCAATCACATCGATGCAAATACAGTCAAACTGGTTGTCTGTCATCGGAGCCCTGTCTGTAACTATTTAGAAATCCTTGTTTTTGTTTGGGTGTAGAGTGGTCTTCATCAAAGCCCGTGGCTGAGTTCATGCTGTACATGTTTGGGTTTTATGGAAGACAGATCAAGCAGGGAGTCTCCTCCTGTGACTATAGCATATTCATTCTACTGTTGTGAATGCTGGTTGTACAACCAGAATCCAATTATATGTAGGTCTGGGAGAATCAATCAATCAGTCAATCATCGTTAGTGAGGAAAATTTGCACACAGATTGTTTTAGAAAAGTGACTTTTCCTTTTTTTTTGGAAACCTTTCAATTTAGCTTCTGACGTCACAGCTGATGTTCCAGTGTTAGTCCGTAGGAGCCTATGGAAGGAAGGACAAAGCAGTTCAAAGGCAAGCAACGCTGCTTCCCAGACGTTTTCCCAGTGGAGTTCAACACGGTCCACCTGCGATTCCCCTGTCGTCCTGAGGCTGTGGAACGACCGTCTCAAAGTTCCAGAGGTGTCCTCCCTCAAGGGATGAACTGTGCCCTGCCTGTGTGCTGATGTATGTGTATGTATACACACACACACACACACACACACACACATATACACACACACACACACACACACACACACACACCTTGCACCCTGTAGTTAATTTTCCTGCATCCTGGTGGTCTTTGGCTCAATCTTCATCCTCTGTGCAGTGTTCCATCCTGTAGAACTGGAAGGTAATTACAACATTCTGCCATCTTGGGCAAGTGATACCTGCCGAGAACACTTTGGATAGACTTACGAGGTCAGCGGAGGACAACCCCAATTTTTGGAGGGCCGTACTTGTTTCTGTTTTTCACTTCCATCAGTTACTCCAGCTCATTTAGCTAATTAGCTGATTCAGAAAAGGACTTAAATTAGCTGATTCAGAAGAGGACTTAAAAGAGGACTCAAAATGGCATGATGTTATAATACACAGCAGAGAGCACAGAGTTGAAGCAGAAATCAAAAGACCCTAATGAATGACAATCAGTACACACACACAGACACACACACAGACACACACACCTCTTGAGCAAACATTAACAGGTGGGTTGCACAGACGTTACGCAGAGATGATAGCACGATGAGGAAAACGGTAGAGCCTGGAGGATGAGAGGGGAAGGACTGAGCAGAGAAACGGGAGAGAACAGGAAAGGGTTACCGGCTGCTCGCCGAGAGAGAGAGAGGGAGGGAGCACCGAGACGGCTGATGATAGCGGCGCGTTATCGTTTGCCGGAAATGCCAAACTGCCAAAGCCGAAGAGCCGAGAAATCTGGAGAAAAAATTTATAAATAATGGCAAAAATGTGGAACATCTGCTGATGTTTAATTACTCTGAGAATCCGTAAGTTTCAGTAATAAAAAAACTGCAGGTGTTTACCCTGTGCTCTGCTTCAGAAACCAGTGCTTTTGGTCTCCTAAAATATTTCCCAAAAAAAAAAAGAAAAAATCAAAATCCCAGATACACACCATAGCCCAAAAAAATTAGCCTAAAGAATTACTTTTCTGCCCTCTTTCTCATTTGGCTAATATGTTTTGGGTTCCATCTAATGCACCTCTGGAATATCACAAATATTTTGACAGTTCATACCCCCTCTTGTTACGTTACAGGTAGGAGCTATTTAGCAGGTCTTATCCAGAGATCGGAAAACCGGAAGGGAGCTTTTCTGTCTCGAGACAGTGTATGTCATTTAAAAAAAAAAAAACAAAGCCAAGTCGTGCCAAAAACCAGATATTGGTTTGCACACGGTGTGCCTTTGATCTGGGGGTATTCAACAGGCACCGCCGACATCGCTTCTTCTCCGTCTTTTTGCGGTTTCCACGTCCGCTGTGAAGGACTGAACGAAGTCTGAAAAAGCATACAAAAGCTCAGCCTCGCCTTGGATTGGTATTGATTCACACCGGCGCTCAGAATTTCAACGGACCAGAATTTTTTATTTATTTTCCCCGCTGTTTGTCTGAAACAAAGGAGTAATTACAAAACTTGTTAGCGCAAGTTCGCGTAGCGGCGTCAGCGACAGCAAACATCCCGGGAGTCTCTCTCTCTGAGTGCAATTCTTTCCCGAAGCAAACAGCAATTAAAACCCCAGCGTTGGTTTTTTTCCAACAATAGATTTTACTGTGTTTTCCCTACGTCGACTCCTGCAGAGCGATGTTTCGTACCAGGCGTGAAATAGTCACTTATTAGGCAGTAGGTGAGCGTGTCTGAGAGGCTGCAGTTCTCCTTGTGCAGCTCTGTGTCACACGGCGGCAACTTGAGAGGGAGAGTCATTTTGCTCACGATTCAGAAAGTGAGGAGAAAAAACGTGAAAAAAAGAAATGAATTTAGAATGTGTTTTAAATGCGTATACACACGACACACCAGTTGCTGTTGCCATGGAGTGCATGTCAACAAGGTACTTCAGTAGGGCTGGAGGGCGAGGTGGGTGGTGGGGCACTGCATGGAGGGCTTACTGAATAAGTAATCCATAAGTGTCGGTTATGCAAGTCCTCTCAGATAAGGGTCTGCGAAGACATAATAAACAAGCGGAGGTACATCTCAACAGCTTCTTCTGCTCCTGTGCCCAGATTGGGCTGTGCTGTTTATGTGGGATTCAGATTTTTGTCTGCCGGCTGGTGATTGGCTGCTAGACTCCGTCCACCGGGACCTCTGAGGGGGGGCGACTGGTGGAGCAGAACAGGGTCACGGTGACACTCACGAACGGGGACGCTGTACACCTTGGCCTACGGCCCGATCGCGCAGATTGACAACATTGAGTGGAGAGGAGCCAGTTTGGGTGAGCCTCCCCCCTCTGGAGCTGGCAAAGTTTGGGCCAAATAGCAAAGATTGTGTATGACAAACAGAACACCGGGCCCTGAAATGTGTTCACATCTACCCTGAAAAGTCACGTTCTCTCAGAACATAAAGGTGCAGTGGAGAAGCACAGGGAACACATTTCCAATATTTGCCCTTACTGTACAATAACGCTCTATTTGGATACCAAATAAGTACCTCTTACAAGCAAAAAAATGGTACAAACTGTACTGCTGGCTGGGAGTGCAGTTTTATGTATCCATAGCATAGGGTACCACCCCAGTGAGAAGTTTGTGACTTCTTAGGCAGTGTCTTAATTGAGCTACAATAATTTAAAAAGTAGACATAATTTAAAAACCAAACTTATTCAAAAACATATCTTCTGATACAAATATTAGCGATGTGTGATGTGTTTATTTTGTTTGGATTT